>NC_084562.2:20160000-20172500 GCF_033978685.3 Nerophis lumbriciformis
AAAAACCCGGAGGCACACCACCAGCAGAGATCATTAAAAAACGAAACTCAGTAAAAAGTCGTTGTCGCAATTGTTGGATATGACTTTAAACCATAACCAAGCATGCATCACTATAGCTCTTGTCTCAAAGTAGGTGTACTGTCACCACCTGTCACATCACGCCGTGACTTTTTTTGCTGTTTTCCTGTGTGTAGTGTTTTAGTTCTTGTCTTGCGCTCCTATTTTGGTGTTTTTTTTCTCTTTTTTTTGGTATTTTACTGTAGCAGTTTCATGTCTTCCTTTGAGTGATATTTCCCGCATCTACTTTGTTTTTAGCAATCAAGGATATTTCCCCTTCTTTCTGGGGACATTGTTGATTGTCATGTCATGTTCGGATGTACATTGTCTTTGCTCCACAGTAAGTCTTTGCTGTCCTCCAGCATTCTGTTTTTGCTTACTTTGTAGCCAGTTCAGTTTTACTTTCGTTCTGCATAGCCATCCCTAAGCTTCAATGCCTTTTCTTAGGGACACTCACCTTTTGTTTATTTTTGGTTTAAGCATTAGACACCTTTTTACCTGCACTGTGCCTCCCGCTGTTTCCGACATCTACAAAGAAATTAGCTTCCGGCTGCCACCTACTGATATGGAAGAGTATTACACGGTTACTCTGCCGAGCTCTAGCCAGCACCTACACTCAACAACAACACATCATTTGCAGATTATAATTACTGGTTTGCAAAAAATATTTTTAACCCAAATATGTGAAATTACTGTATTTTTCGGACTATAAGTCGCAGTGCGACTTATATATGGTTTTTTTCCTTCTTTATTATGCATTTTCGGCAGGTGCGACTTATACTCCGAAAAATACGGTAGATAATCTCCCACGGCACACCAGACTGTATCTCACGGCACACTAGTGTGCTGCGGCACAGTGGTTGAAAAACACTGGATTAAAATTACCAAAGTGGGGTAAATAATGTACATACTACATATTGTTATGAACATGTCTGTTACTACATTATATACATACTTGCAGTGTGTATATAAGACGTTGATGGAGGGTTTTTGTCAGGTTCAAACACTGATGACATCTATTAAACAGACAAAGAAGCAAGGAATTAAACAGAGACATAATTCAATTTAGCTCAATTGAGGAGAAACGTCTGGGCTGTACTCTTTGTACAGTCTTCCACCACGCTCTGATGAAAGATTGTACGCCTCCTCTTTTATTTGGACTTTCCTTGATTACATGGCAACAGCTGTTTCTAAAGGGAGGGGGGTCATAAACAGCCGTCGCCTTTGGTTACAAAACAGATCAAAGAAAAGGTGCCAGGTCCTGCTTCCTCTCCGCTTTGTAGATCTCGGGTCGAGACAAAATCTTCCTGTGGATTACAATACATCAAAGAAACCGACACCTTCATGTCGCCTCCCATCCTACACAGTGGAGTTTTACAAGCCTTGTACTTGGTAAGATCAAAGTTTTGTGATAACTTAGATACAATTATTCTGACAGTTTTGACGTTGTTTTAGAGGCTACAACGGGGACTCCCATTAGTCTTTAAAATAAAAACTAGAAATGTCTCTCATAATGGTTGTGAACGATAGGCAAAAGTTCCACAAAAAGTGCAGTTCCCCTTTAAGATTCTTGGTGTGTAATTTGCCTCCAGATGCTGGGAGGCATTCCTTGGCAGGTGTACTTCCAAAGAGTCCTGTCCGCGTCCTCCGCCACCTACGCACAAGTCCTCTCCTTCCTGGCGGCGTTCGGGTGCCTGGTCATGGCCGTCCCCTCGGTTCTCATCGGAGCCATCGGGGCCTCAACAGGTGAGGAGGTTCCTGCGCACGCCAGCTTGTGTGCATCTGTAGTGGTCGGCGTCGCTCAGCACGCATGGTAGATCTGAGAGAGGCGAGTAAATAGCAGCTGCTTCGCCTCATTCATTATGGAGCAGCGCGAGGTTTTAAATATTACATCAGACGCAGGCGAGGGACCAAATTAGTGCATTGATCAACAGCGTGTGGTATTGGTATGTGCACACCTGAAACACCTCAGTTATGTACGCCCTCATTTGATAACACACAAGGTTTTAAGCCGTGCCAAGACTTTTAAATTGTAAAATAATCATAACATATGTTCAAACGGGGTGTCCCGATAAAATATTAGCCGATATTGATATCGTACATCTGTCCGATATCATTTAGATGTCAGATGGCTGTCCAACTTTGCATAAGTAAACACGCTGCGATACTGCTTGTATCGCATATTTTGGATACAAGCCGATATTACGCGACAATTTGTTTATGGCTGATATCGGACAGATGTATACAGAGCCCCTAAAGGGGCATGGGGGGGAAAAAATTTTTTATAAAAAAATTTTTTATTTTTTTTTTTAGACATGTATCTCGTGCGCACGAGACACTTTTTATAAAGTTATAAAAAAATAAAATAAAATTTTTTTATAATTTTTTTTTTTTTTTTTTTTTAGACATGTATCTCTTGCACACGAGAAACTTTTTATAAAGTCTAAAAAATTTTTTTTTTTTAATTATAAAATATATATATATATTTTTTTTATAAGTTTATAAAAACGTTTCTCATGCACACGAGAGTTTTTATAAAAAATAAAAAATAAGTTTATAATTTTTTATTTTTTAGACATGTATCGCGTGCGCACGATATACATATCTAAAAAAAAAAAAGTTATAAAAAAAATGTTTATAATTTTTTATTTTATTTTAATTTTTTAGACATGTATATCGTGCGCACGAGATACATGTCTAAACATTTTTTTTTTAAATTATAAAATATATATATATATATTTTTTATAAGTTTATAAAAAAGTTTCTCATGCGCACGAGAAAGTTTTTATAAAGTTATAAAAAATAAAAAATAAGTTTATAATTTTTTTTTAGACATGTATCGCGTGCGCACGATATACATGTCTAAAAAAAAAAAGTTATAAAAAAAAAAGTTTATAATTTTTTATTTTATTTTAATTTTTTAGACATGTATCTCGTGCGCACGATATACATGTCTAAAAAAAAAAGTTATAAAAAAAAAAGTTTATAATTTGTTATTTTATTTTTATTTTTTAGACATGGATATCGTGCGCACGAGATACATGTCTAAAAAAATTTTTTTTTAATTATAAAATATATATATATATTTTTTTATAAGTTTATAAAAAAGTTTCTCATGCCTCAAGAAAGTTTTTATAAAGTTATAAAAAATAAAAAATAAGTTTATTATTTTTTTTTTAGACATGTATCGCGTGCGCACGATATACATGTCTAAAAAAAAAGTTATAAAAAAAAAAAAGTTTATAATTTTTTATTTTATTTGAATTTTTTAGACATGTATCTCGTGCGCACGATATACATGTCTAAAAAAAAAAGTTATAAAAAAAAAGTTTATAATTTTTTATTTTATTTAAAAAAAAATTTAATTATAAAATATATATATATATATTTTTTATAAGTTTATAAAAAAGTTTCTCATGCGCACGAGAACGTTTTTATAAAGTTATAAAAAATAAAAAATAAGTTTATAATTTTTTTTTTAGACATGTATCGCGTGCGCACGATATACATGTCTAAAAAAAAAGTTATAAAAAAAAAGTTTATAATTTTTTATTTTATTTTAATTTTTTAGACATGTATCTCGTGCGCACGAGAAACTTTTTATAAAGTTATAAAATAAAAAAAAGTTTATAATTTTAATTTTTTATTTTTTTTAGACATGTATCGCGTGCGCACGATATACATGTCTAAAAAAAAAAAGTTATAAAAAAAAAGTTTATAATTTTTTATTTTATTTTAATTTTTTTAGACATGTATCTCGTGCGCACGAGATACATGTCTAAAAAAATATTTTTTTAAATTATAAAATATATATATATTTTTTTTTTATAAGTTTATAAAAAAGTTTCTAATGCGCACAAGAAAGTTTTTATAAAGTTATAAAAAATAAAAAATAAGTTTATAATTTTTTTTAGACATGTATCGCGTGCGCACGATATACATGTCTAAAAAAAAAAAGTTATAAAAAAAAAAGTTTATAATTTTTTATTTTATTTTAATTTTTTAGACATGTATCTCGTGCGCACGATATACATGTCTAAAAAAAAAAAAGTTATAAAAAAAAAAAGTTTATAATTTTTTATTTTATTTTAATTTTTTTAGACATGTATATCGTGCGCACGAGATACATGTCTAAACATTTTTTTTTTAAATTATAAAATATATATATATATATTTTTTATAAGTTTATAAAAAAGTTTCTCATGCGCACGAGAAAGTTTTTATAAAGTTATAAAAAATAAAAAATAAGTTTATAATTTTTTTTTAGACATGTATCGCGTGCGCACGATATACATGTCTAAAAAAAAAAAGTTATAAAAAAAAAAGTTTATAATTTTTTATTTTATTTTAATTTTTTAGACATGTATCTCGTGCGCACGATATACATGTCTAAAAAAAAAAGTTATAAAAAAAAAAGTTTATAATTTGTTATTTTATTTTTATTTTTTAGACATGGATATCGTGCGCACGAGATACATGTCTAAAAAAATTTTTTTTTAATTATAAAATATATATATATATTTTTTTATAAGTTTATAAAAAAGTTTCTCATGCCTCAAGAAAGTTTTTATAAAGTTATAAAAAATAAAAAATAAGTTTATTATTTTTTTTTTAGACATGTATCGCGTGCGCACGATATACATGTCTAAAAAAAAAGTTATAAAAAAAAAAAAGTTTATAATTTTTTATTTTATTTGAATTTTTTAGACATGTATCTCGTGCGCACGATATACATGTCTAAAAAAAAAAGTTATAAAAAAAAAGTTTATAATTTTTTATTTTATTTAAAAAAAAATTTAATTATAAAATATATATATATATATTTTTTATAAGTTTATAAAAAAGTTTCTCATGCGCACGAGAACGTTTTTATAAAGTTATAAAAAATAAAAAATAAGTTTATAATTTTTTTTTTAGACATGTATCGCGTGCGCACGATATACATGTCTAAAAAAAAAGTTATAAAAAAAAAGTTTATAATTTTTTATTTTATTTTAATTTTTTAGACATGTATCTCGTGCGCACGAGAAACTTTTTATAAAGTTATAAAATAAAAAAAAGTTTATAATTTTAATTTTTTATTTTTTTTAGACATGTATCGCGTGCGCACGATATACATGTCTAAAAAAAAAAAGTTATAAAAAAAAAGTTTATAATTTTTTATTTTATTTTAATTTTTTTAGACATGTATCTCGTGCGCACGAGATACATGTCTAAAAAAATATTTTTTTAAATTATAAAATATATATATATTTTTTTTTTATAAGTTTATAAAAAAGTTTCTAATGCGCACAAGAAAGTTTTTATAAAGTTATAAAAAATAAAAAATAAGTTTATAATTTTTTTTAGACATGTATCGCGTGCGCACGATATACATGTCTAAAAAAAAAAAGTTATAAAAAAAAAAGTTTATAATTTTTTATTTTATTTTAATTTTTTAGACATGTATCTCGTGCGCACGATATACATGTCTAAAAAAAAAAAAGTTATAAAAAAAAAAAGTTTATAATTTTTTATTTTATTTTAATTTTTTTAGACATGTATCTCGTGTGCACGAGATACATGTCTAAAACATTTTTTTTTTTTAATTATAAAATATATATATATATTTTTTTATAAGTTTATAAAAAAGTTTCTCATGCGCACGAGAAAGTTTTTATAAAGTTATAAAAAATAAAAAATAAGTTTATAATTTTTTTTTAGACATGTATCGCGTGCGCACGATATACATGTCTAAAAATAAAAAAAGTTATAAAAAAAAAAGTTTATAATTTTTTATTTTATTTTAATTTTTTTTAAATTATAGAATATATATATATATTTTTTATAAGTTTATAAAAAAGTTTCTCATGCGCACGAGAAAGTTTTTATAAAGTTTTATAAAGTTATAAAACACGATATAAAAAATAAAATAAAAACTATAAACTTTTTTATATATATATATATATATATATATATATATATATTTATAACTTTATAAAAAAGTTTCTCGTGCGCACGAGAACGTTTTTATAAAGTTATAAAAAATGTTTTAAAAGTTTATATATATATATATTTTTTTAGACATGTATCTCGTGCACACGAGGAATAATGTCGTGCGCAAAAGATAGTTTCTCGTGCGCACGCGATACATGTCTAAAAAAAAAAATATTTCCCCTATGTCCCTTTAAAGTGTCTTGCCCAAGGACACAACGGCAGTGACAAGGATGGCGGAAGCGAGGATCGAACCTGGAACCCTTAAGTTGCTGACAAGGCCACTCTACCAACCGAGCTATACCGCCCCAATAATGACATGTTAATGACAGTAATTAATTTGTAATTCCTTTCCTCGGTCTTCCTCATTCAGACTGGAACCAAACCACATACGGCGCCATTCCTCCTAAGGACAAGGAGCAGGCGGACATGATCCTTCCCATCGTTCTCCAGCACCTCTGCCCGCCGTTCGTCTCCTTCTTCGGCCTGGGCGCCGTCTCCGCCGCCGTCATGTCGTCCGCCGACTCCTCCATCCTGTCGGCCAGCTCCATGTTTGCCAGAAACATCTACCAGCTGGCCTTCAGACAGTCGGTCAGTGCTTGTTGACGTTCCCCCGCTCAGGGGGATCTTTCTTCTAAAGTCTCCGCCTCTTCTCTTTCTCTCTCCCCGCCAGGCGTCGGATCGCGAGATTGTGTGGGTGATGCGCGTCACCATCTTTGTGTTCGGCGGCCTGGCCACGGTGATGGCGCTGGTCACGGGCACGGTTTACGGACTGTGGTACCTCAGCTCCGACCTGGTGTACGTCATCATCTTCCCTCAGCTCCTCAGCGTGCTCTTCGTCAAAGGCACCAACACGTACGGCTCGGTGGCCGCCTACTTTTTCGGCATGGTGCTGCGCATCGGCGGCGGCGAGCCCTACCTGCAGCTGCCGCCTTTCATTTACTACCCGGGCTGGACCACGGAGCAGCGCAAGCATCACATCACCGGAGAAATGGAGGACGTGGTCATCCAGAAGTTCCCGTTCAAGACGGCCTCCATGCTGGCCTCCTTCCTCGGCAACGTGGCCTTCTCCTACCTGGCCAAGTACCTCTTCGAGAGCGGCAAGCTGTCCCACAAGTACGACTTCCTCGACGCCGTGGTGTCCAAGCACAGCGGCGAGATCATGGATAAGACCACGCTCGTGACTCGGGGAAACAACATCGGGCTGTCGGAGATGGCGCCCGTCAAGCCGCGGCTGAGCGTGACCCTGGCGGCCGCCTTCACGCGCCGCGACACGCTGCCGGCGGAATTGGTGGAGGAGGAGGAGGAGGAGTCGAGCCCTGACTCCTCCCATCACGATGAATAAAACAACAACTCAGGGTGTGATTTTTAAGGCGACCGAATCTGGTCATGCTGTCAATCAAAGACGAAGAGCCAAAGTCCTCTCACCGACAGTGAGGGACCACACGGACTGGAATAACATTTAGCGGGAAGTTGTGCAACTGGACTTTTTTCTTCTTCACCAAGAACTCTAACAACAGCGTCATGTAGTTCAACAACACCCGCTCCTCCCTACACACAGATCCCACGCGGTGTGCAGGGCCCCCGGAATAACCGTTCGATTTAGCCAGTAGCAGCCTTGACGACATGTAAACAACAATGTAGAAATATTGTTGAAAATACTTGATGGATAAATACTAGGGGTGTAACGGTACACAAAAACTTTGGTTCGGTACGTACCTCGGTTTAGAGGTCACGGTTCGGTTCATTTTCGGTACAGTAAGAAAACAACAAAATATAAATTTTTTGGTTATTTTATTTATCCTTTTAACATTGGGAACACTATAAAAATTCTTCACGTCACTCAACATTAAACTGCCTCAAGTTGTTGCTCAGATTAAATAAAATGACAAAACTTTTCTTCTACATATAAAAAGTGCAACAAGAAACAGTTTCAAGTCAACTCATCATGCTTAATTTATTACAGCATTTGGGAAGCCTGTCGTTGATTTTTATTATGTAAATGTTATATTTTTATCAACATGTGATGGCAGGGACCCTGCCATTCAAAACTATCCATCCATCCATCCATCCATCTTCTTCCGCTTATCCGAGGTCGGGTCGCGGGGGCAGCAGCCTAAGCAGGGAAGCCCAGACCTCCTTCTCCCCAGCCACTTCGTCCAGCTCCTCCCGGGGGATCCCGAGGCGTTCCCAGGCCAGCCGGGAGACATAGTCTTCCCAACGTGTCCTGGGTCTTCCTCGTGGCCTCCTACCGGTTGGACGTGCCCTAAACACCGCCCTAGGGAGGCGTTCGGGTGGCATCCTGACCAGATGCCCGAACCACCTCATCTGGCTCCTCTCGATGTGGAGGAGCAGCGGCTTTACTTTGAGCTCCCCCCGGATGACAGAGCTTCTCACCCTATCTCTAAGGGAGAGCCCCGCCACCCGGCGGAGGAAACTCATTTCGGCCGCTTGTACCCGTGATCTTGTCCTTTTGGTCATAACCCAAAGCTCATGACCATAGGTGAGGATGGGAACGTAGATCGACCGGTAAATTGAGAGCTTTGCCTTCCGGCTCAGCTCCTTCTTCACCACAACGGATCGATACAGCGTCCGCATTACTGAAGACGCCGCACCGATCCGCCTGTCGATCTCACGATCCACTCTTCCCTCACTCGTGAACAAGACTCCGAGGTACTTGAACTCCTCCACTTGGGGCAAGATCTCCTCCCCAACCCGGAGATGGCACTCCACCCTTTTCCGGGCGAGAACCATGGACTCGGACTTGGAGGTGCTGATTCTCATCCCAGTCGCTTCACACTCAGCTGCGAACCGATCCAGTGAGAGCTGAAGATCCTGGCTAGATGAAGCCATCAGGACCACATCATCTGCAAAAAGCAGAGACCTAATCCTGCAGCCACCAAACCGAATCCCCTCAACGCCTTGACTGCGCCTAGAAATTCTGTCCATAAAAGTTATGAACAGAATCGGTGACAAAGGGCAGCCTTGGCGGAGTCCAACCCTCACCGGAAATTGTCCGACCTACTGCCGGCAATGCGAACCAAGCTCTGACACCGATCATAGAGGGAGCGGACCGCCACAATCAGACAGTCCGAAACCCCATACTCTCTGAGCACTCCCCACAGGACTTCCCGAGGGACACGGTCGAATGCCTTCTCCAAGTCCACAAAGCACATGTAGACTGGTTGGGCAAACTCCCATGCACCCTCAAGGACCCTGCCGAGAGTATAGAGCTGGTCCACAGTTCCACGACCAGGACGAAAACCACACTGTTCCTCCTGAATCCGAGGTTCGACTATCCGGCGTAGCCTCCTCTCCAGTACACCTGAATAGACCTTACCGGGAAGGCTGAGGAGTGTGATCCCACGATAGTTAGAACACACCCATTCAAAACTAGGCTGCTGCATTACTAATGATTAATGTAACTATAGCGGAAAAAAATAGTACAATGACAATAGGAGAGACTATTCATCCCTGAACACCATGGAGTTCATGTAGGCTTAATGATGCACTTACATTATTATATCAACTATCAGAGACAGAAACTCTTCATTTAACATAATGTCCTTTTTTGCTGCTTCAACACAGCTCAATCAACACAGAAAAAGGTGAAGTGAAATAACAGAGAGACAGGGCTTTGCTGTCCGTAACACACACACCGCAAAATGAGCTAACGTTACGCTAAAAGCTAATTAGCCTTCACCTCAAGCCAGGACTGCGAGCGAGCTTAGCTGTTGTTTATGTTTTTAGAAGGTCAACGGGCTCATAGTGATGTTACTCGTAGTTGACTGGGAGGTGTTTATTATCATTTGAGGAGAGTCCGCTGCCTGATGATTACCTGCTAAACGCTAAGCACTGACGACATGCGCTCTGAATACGCACTGCTGATTGGCTGCTACCGCTCTGTGTGTAACCAATCAGATGGTTGTGTGGGTGGGACAATGCCGGGTGCTGTGTAGAGGACTGACATAGACAGAAGCAGAATGAAGCGGAGCAGCTTGTTAAGACTTTAGCTTAGGCAGCCACTTAATATGTTCGTGTGGAAACTCATTCGGTACACCTCCGAACCGAACCGAAACCCTCGTACCGAAACGGCTTCATACAAATACACGTACCGTTTCACCCCTACTAAATACATCAGAAAAGTATTGGGGCCCCGCGATCCGTGGGTGTATGGTGTCAGAACAGTGCCACAATCCCTGCACAAATAAACAAAAAAAACACACTAGAGATTGACCGATATGTGGAGCCGATATGCATTTGCACTAAAAGTTACTTAAACACGAATAGTATACGTCAGTAAAGGCAAGGCTATAAGTTGTTTTCAGAAAAAATTCAGTTCAGGAAACGTCGGACCAGTAGCGACATAATGTTCTATGTGGTGCTAATGTTGTGGCTAGTTTAGCAGCAAAACATATGCAACACAGAACACAGACGGTAGGAGCGGGAAGAACTGTAAGGGGGAGCACAAAAGAGGAAGGGATCATGTCACACATCAGATTAGAACACACCAGAATTAGGGGTGTAACGGTACACCAAAATTTCGGTTCGGTACGTACCTCGGTTCAGAGGTCACGGTTCGGTTCATTTTCGGTACAGTAAGAAAACAACAAAATGTAAATTTTGGGTTTATTTATTTACCAAATTTGCAAAATCTTCCACCAAAAATATTTTTCTGAGTGGAATATTTGATGTGAAGTAATGGGAACCTTGGATAGGTCAATAATTCATAATAACATTGATTTTGATTCAATATTATGTTTTGAGCAATGACAGTTTGAAAGAAAAAAAAAAACAGCTTTGTTTTATTAGTCAACATTGCAACTTTTCCTAAATTACATTTAACCTTTAAGCTTTTTTATTTCACTTTTGTTATGTTTTTGTTTATTTTAATAGTATTTCTAGAATGTGCCGTGGGCCTTTAAAACATTAGCTGTGGGCCGCAAATGGCCTCCGGGGCACACTTTTGACACCCCTGCTATAGATAATGAAAAATTAAATCTATGGATAAAAAGCAGAGCCTGGCGACGCATGCGCGTTTATCATAACTCTCTCTCTCTCTCTGTCTCTGCCCCTCCTTTGTTTTGTTTTTAACCCCTTCTTAGCCCTGAACGTACATTGAAAATACACGCAACCCTAACTCAAAATGCCGGACATTTGAGGCATTTAAGAAACTCCGCCCTGACAGCTCCGCAAAAGAGGACATGTCCGGTGAAAAGAGGACGTATGGTCAGTCTATCGTAGCCCGTTAGCTGCTAGCATGCCGTGTGTTGTGCCTCGGTGGGCATTGTTTACACAAAGTGCAGTACGCTACTTAATATGTCCGTGTGGAAACTCGTTCGGTACACCTCCGAACCGAACCGAAACCCCCGTACTGAAACGGTTCAATACAAATACACGTACCGTTACACCCCTAATAAATACATCAGAAAACTAAAGTATTGGGGCCACGCAGTCCTATACACAAATCAAATGCTGTGTATAGGGCCCCGCAATCCGTGGGTGTATGGTGTCAGAACAGTGCCACAATCCCTGCACAAATAAACAAAAAAAACACACTAGAGATTGACCGATATGTGGAGCCGATATGCATTTGCACTAAAAGTTACTTAAACAAGAATAGTATACGTCCGTAAAGGCAAGCCTATAAGTTGTTTTCAGAAAAAATTCAGTTCAGGAAACGTCGGACCAGTAGCGACATAGCAGCAAAACATATGCAACACAGAACACAGACGGTAGGAGCGGGAAGAACTGTAAGGGGGAGCACAAAAGAGGAAGGGATCATGTCACACATCAGATTAGGACACACCAGAGTGAATAAAACATTAGTGTGACAGCTGCAAATGAGGTAGAGTCAGTGGAACATGCAAACGTTCTTTGGGGGAGATACAGTGGAGAAAGGAGACAAAATAAAAGAGGACGTTAGAAGACAATGGTGAGTTTCAAAGGCAGCAACCAGAACATTTTAGTGAAGTTTCTCAGAGACGTTTTTATGGAATACAATTTAGTACAGGAAGGACTATAGTACCGTATTTTTCCGACTATAAGTCGTAATGTTTTTTTCATAGTTTGGCCGGGCTCCAGTGCGACTTATATATGGTTTTTTCCTTTTTTATTATGCATTTTCGGCAGGTGCGACTTATACTACGAAAAATACGGTATGTATGTGAGGGAGGGGACTCTGGTTCACGCTCTAAACGGTAATGTACCATAATATTGAGTGCCCCGCCATAAAAGAAGAAGAAGATCAGGGGAAATCTCCTGGGAAATTGGTAATAATATTTCTACATCACAATAACTCGCCACCTATTCAATTTTATAACAGTTTATGAATTTAATACAATGTTACGTTAAAGTAACAATGATTGTCACACACACACTAGGTGTGGCAAAATTATTCTCTGCATTTGACCCAATCACCCTTTATCACACCCTGGGAAATGAGGGGAGCAGTGAGCAGCAGCGGTGG
>NC_084562.2:20185000-20190000 GCF_033978685.3 Nerophis lumbriciformis
GGGCTCTCCCTTAGAGATAGGGTGAGAAGCTCTGTCATCTGGGAGGAGCTCAAAGTAAAGCCGCTGCTCCTCCACATCGAGAGGAGCCAGATGAGGTGGTTCGGGCATCTGGTCAGGATGCCACCCGAACGCCTCCCTAGGGAGGTGTTTAGGGCACGTCCGACCGATAGGAGGCTGCGGGGAAGACCCAGGACACGTTGGGAAGACTATGTCTCCCGGCTGGCCTGGGAACGCCTCGGGGTCCCACAGGAAGAGCTGGACGAAGTGGCTGGGGAGAGGGAAGTCTGGGCTTCCCTGCTTAGGCTGCTGCCCCCGCGACCCGACCTCGGATAAGCGGAAGAAGATGGATGGATGGATGGATGGATATTTTATGCATTCTCTATATTTTTGGAGGCTTTCTTCAAAAAAGTGTTTATTTCTTTAAAGCGCTTTCTTCGGGGACGAACAGCCGGATGGCGGACTGAGCGCGTGTCTGAAAACGTGAGTCGGATTACGATCGCTTGGGTTGCATCTTTGTCCCCGTCATGGCCGCAGTGAAAGACGGCGTCCTAAAATAGCTCTCCCTCCCTGGTTATTTACATTATCTTAAGTGCTCTACTCTCGTCTTGGACTCCAGCAGCTTGGGTTGGGCGGGGTCGCTGGTGGTCAGTTCCGATGTGCTTGGACGGGGGGGGGGGACGGGTGTAGCATCCCGCCGGCGCCCGCTGCCATAAAATCCACCAATGGTAACGCAGGAGAATGACGCAGGTACTCGACCCGCTCCCCGCACTTCCTCCTCCATCATAAGCGTCCTTTTTGGCGCCCTTGGGAAAGTAAGACCAATCCCATAAAACGGACGGGATGGAGGGTGGGGGAAGAGCGTCCCATATCCATTCACGGCGGGCGCCTCAGCGAGCACTCTCCGTAATGAACAATTATGAAGGAAAACCGCCGCTTGTCCCGAGTCAATCCATTTATTTAGTGTTTTACGGGGAAGGGTTTTTTGCGTAGGCCTCTCAGAAAAAGAAGACTTGGACCTGAACCACAACAGCGTGATTCATTCACGACCACTGGGTATATTTAGAATGTCCGACCTACGAAATCGCTGACAGTCTGGCTGACGCAGATTCTTTGTCTCGAAATTGGAGTCCTTAACGACATTTATATGAAGTTGATCTTCTCAATAACTTTTGACAGATATACACCGCAATACAAACTGAATTCGATTGAAGTACAAAAGTATTTTTTCCCAAATGTTGTACTTCTTCTGCATGAAGATCAAGGTTAGGAATGTGGGAACAAAGTCATGTGTTGGCATCTTTTAGGAATGTTTGATCAGCATTTTTCAGCAGGTTTCGAGTCTCGATCTGATACTTTGACAATATTAGATCAAGTACCGTAAATTCCGGACTTTTTTCATGCGCTTTGAACTATGCGGCTTATAAAACGTTGCGGCTAATTTAAAGTTAAAGTTAAAGTACCAATGATTGTCACACACACACTAGGTGTGGCAAAATCATACTTGCCAACCTTGAGACCTCCAATTTCGGGAGGTGGGGGGTGGGGGGCGTGGTCGGGGTGGGGCGGGGGCGTGGCTAAGAGGGGAGGAGTATATTTACAGCTAGAATTCACCAAGTCAAGTATTTCATATATATATATATATATATATATATATATATATATATATATATATATATATATATATATATATATATGTCTTAATAAGGTTATCCAAAAAATAGTGCTCGATACCGTAGTAGAGCGCAATATATGTATGTGTGGGAAAAAAATCACAAGACTATTTCATCTCTACAGGCCTGTTTCATGAGGGGGGGTACCCTCAATCATCAGGAGAAATCTCCTGATGATTGAGGGTACCCCCCCTCATGAAACAGGCCTGTAGAGATGAAATAGTCTTGTGATTTTTTTTCCCACACATACATATATATATATATATATATATATATATATATATATATATATATATATATATATATAAGAAATACTTGACTTTCAGTGAATTCCAGCTATATATATATATATATATATATATATATATATATATATATATATATATATATATATATATATATATATATATATATATATATATATATAAAAGAAATACTTGAATTTCAGTGTTCATTTATTTACACATATACACACACATAACACTCATCTACTCATTGTTGAGTTAAGGGTTGAATTGTCCATCCTTGTTCTATTCTCTGTCACTATTTTTCTAACCATGCTGAACACCCTTTCGCAGGTACCCAGAAAGAGTACCACCAAAAAAACGGAATCTCTGAAGACAGTATACAAATCTGTGTTAAAGATGTACAAATACTGTTTGTATAATAAGCATGTTATTGTTTACAAATGAGGGTTAAGAGTTCAGTACTAAAATAAAAAAAAAAGAATGTGGCTTAAGTACAGTTTTTTAATTGAGCTGCTGCATTTTTTGGTTGGGTTGTTTATTTATTTTGAGTAACTTCTACATTTCTAAAAGGGGAGGAATGTAATAGAGTGATCTATGTTTGTCTGTTGCCATCTCCTGGTGAATGTTGGCTATAGCGTACTGGGGTTACTTTTTGATTGGCCAACGATTTACGTGGTGTTGCGCACCTGACGTCAAGTGTGTGAGTCTGTTCTGAAGTCTACAGTAAAGAGACGTACTTCATCACCTCGCCTGGTTATTGCCTCCAACTTAATATATTACAACAACATTGCTGTTTATGGCAGACAAACTGCTTTACGGTAGAATAAAACATGACTGCTGTTGTTGTGTGTTGTTACCGCGCTGGGAGGACGTTAATGAAACAATAAACCCATATAAAAAAAACAAGAACTCGCCCTCGATCATTCTACAGTTATAACGTGTTTGGGCAGGCACGCTGTTTATATTGTGGGAAAGCGGACGTGAATACAGGCTGTTGACACGTCACTCAGGTCCGCATGGAGCTGGAGGGGGCGTGGCTTCCAGCTTCCGCCTGAATTTCGGTAGATTTTCGGGAGAAAATTTGTCCCGGGAGGTTTTCGGGAGAGGCACTGAATTTCGGGAGTCTCCCGGAAATTCCGGGAGGGTTGGCAAGTATGGGCAAAATTATTCCCTGCATTTGACCCATCACCCTTGATCACGCCCTGGGAGGTGAGGGGAGCAGTGGGCAGCAGCGGTGGCCGCGCCCGGGAATCATTTTTGGTGATTTAACCCCCAATTCCAACTCTTGATGCTGAGTGCCAAGCAGGGAGGTAATGGGTCCCATTTATGGATTAAATAAAACACAAGCAAATACATGGTGTGTTATTGTTTGTGCAATCTTTTGGACGAGTTCGCTCACTACAGATTATTGAATGCCTGCGATGTTTCCTGCTTTTAAGCTTTGAACCGGAACTACAATTGCCTTTCCATTTTCTAATCGCCCATAGCATTTCTACTTGTATGTAGGGATGTCCGATAATGGCTTTTTTGCCGATATCCAATATTCCGATATTGTCCAACTCTTAATTACCGATTCCGATATAAACCGATACCGATATATACAGTCGTGGAATGAACACCTGATTATGCCTAATTTTGTTGTGATGCCCCGCCGGATGCATTAAACAATGTAACAAGGTTTTCCAAAATAAATCAACTCAAGTTATGGAAATGTCACTGCCATATTTATTATTGAAGTCACAAAGTGCATTATTTTTTTTAACATGCCTCAAAATAGCAGCTTGGAATTTGGGACATGCTCTCCCTGAGAGAGCATGAGGAGGTTGAGGTGGGGGGGTGTATATTGTAGCGTCCCGGAAGAGTTAGTGCTCCAAGGGGTTCTGGGTATTTGTTCTGTTGTGTTTATGTTGTGTTACGGTGCGGATGTTCTCCCGAAATGTGTTTGTCATTCTTGTTTGGTGTGGGTTCACAGTGTGGCGCATATTTTTAACAGTGTTAAAGTTGTTTATACGGCCACCCTCAGTGTGACCTGTATGGCTGTTGACCAAGTAAACATTGCATTGACTTGTGTGTGTGAAAAGCCGTAGATATTATGTGATTGGGCCGGCACGCGAAGGCATTGCCTTTAAGGCACGCCCCCAATATTGCTTTCTGGGTGGAAATTGGGGAGAACGGTTGCCCCGGGAGATTATCGAGAGGGGCACTGATATTCGGGAGACTCCCGGGAAAAGTATGACTGGGAGACGCAACTGCTCTGTACTTCTCCCTACGTCCGTGTACCACTCCGTACAGCGGCCTTTTAAAAAGTCATAAATTTTACTTTTTTGAAACCGATACCGATAATTTCCGGTATTACATTTTAAAGCATTTATCGGCTGACTTGTACGGATTCTTCATTCATCACTCCAAGCAACATTTGTAAGTTTTACAATATAACTAGACATTCCACACATACAAAACCCGGGGTGTCCAAACTGCGGCCTGCGAGACCGCACAAACAAATTGGCAGGGTCTTTTCATATAATTGATAAATAATTTTGTCGCCATCTGATGCGCAAACAAAAGTAACCCAAGTCAGTGGACATTAATTGTACATAAATATGATTACGAGCACAGCAATTACTTATATGACCCAATCCAAACAACCTTCCCTAGTCATGGTGCAGGAAAAAAAATTCAACCAGTGCAAAAAATCAACACACATGGTCACACATAACTCATCCTGCTCCTTGAATGTAGTAGATATTATAATAATCAGCATAAAAAAAATCAAAATGACACCCTCAGAAAAATTATTGAGAATTTACTGGAACACAAATATGAGTTTTCTCAATCCAAGAGTTTATGTTCTGTATTTAATCTGCCTTTCTTCACTATCATGATGACTGGCCACTTATTTACGTCCTTCTTCAGTAATACGTCCTCTGTAATGTCATTGTAAACGAGCAACAGGAAATGTGGCGAGACGATGACATCTGCAGATTTCAGAAAAAGATAGCAGGCATAAAAAGTAGTATGTTGAAGTATGTTGTGCGGATTTTAGAAGCACAAACATGAAACTGTTAAATATCATCGCACGTAT
>NC_084562.2:20195000-20270000 GCF_033978685.3 Nerophis lumbriciformis
AGTAATCATCAACTTAAAGTGCCCTCTTTGGGGATTGTAATAGAGATCCATCTGGATTCATGAACTTAATTCTAAACATTTCTTCACAAAAAAAGAAATCTTTAACATCAATATTTATGGAACATGTCCACAAAAAATCTAGCTGTCAACACTGAATATTGCATTGTTGCATTTCTTTTCACAGTTCTTTTTGACAGACATTTAAAAAAAATCTCACGTACCCCTTGGTATACCTTCAAGTACCCCCAGGGGTACGCATACCCCCATTTGAGAACCACTGCTCTATTAGATACAATGGTTTTCCATATTGGGCCCATGATTTCGGTCCTAACTTGTTCACCGGTCCTCATAGGGAAGGTACTTTCCTTGTTGATGTCTCAAGAAGGGTAGAAATACAAACACACACACACACACACACACACACACACACACCAGTCACAATGGTAACGTATACAGCGGATTAGTGCATGTACATATTCCGTGCAAGTAGGTGACTATCCACCGTATTCAAGTAAACATACGTTTCAACTATTACAAGTCCACATGTTGCAGACACACACACAACGACGGCATTCTTTTAAGGGTGGATCTACAGTCAACAATATACAGTCCAGGATTACATCATCTGATCACTCGTTAAACCGATAAATAAAAACATATGATGCCTTCATTTATACCAAAATATACGGTATCTTTAATTCAAAATGATGTCTGCGCCATAGTTTGAAAACCTCAACCTTTACACTAACTCTGAGACAAACAAGCATACAGTCAGTGTAAGTCTTGAGCGTCTTGGGAGTTACTGTATGTGCCTTGCTCAAAGGCACCTTGACAGTGTTCAACAAACACACACTAACATTGTTACAGCAACAGGTCTCCCTTTTTCATACTGACTGGGCTACCCTGCTACAAACCAGCAACAACATGTGTGGCAGCTCAATTTTAGTTGGCCTGCAGCATATCGTCTACGTCAAACCAAACAAACAACAACAAAAATGGACAAATGTAATGAAAAAGAGCAAACATACAGTCGTGGTCAAAAGTTTACATACACTTGTAAAGAACATAATGTCGTGGCATGACATGGACAAAGATAAGACCTTCTGGAGGAAAGTTCTGTGGTCAGATGAAACAAAAATTGAGCTGTTTGGCCACAATACCCAGCAATATGTTTGGAAGAGAAAAGGTGAGGCTTTTAATCCCAGGAACACCATGCCTACCATCAAGCATGGTGGTGGTAGTATTATGCTCGGGGCCTGTTTTGCTGCCAATAGAACTGGTGCTTTACGGAGAGTAAATGGGACAACGAAAAAGGAGGATTACCTCCAAATTCTTCAGGACAAGCTAAAATCATCAGCCCGGAGGTTTGGTCTTGGGCAATGCCCCTAAACACACGTCAAAAGTGGTAAAGCAATGGCTAAATCAGGCTAGAATTAAGGTTTTAGAATGGCCTTTCCAAAGTCCTGACTTAAACACGTGGACAATGCTGAAGAAACAAGTCTATGTCGGAAAACCAACACATTTAGCTGAACTGCACCAATTTTGTCTAGAGGAGTGGTCAAAACTCAACCAGAAGCTTGCCAGAAGCTTGTGGATGGCTACCAAAAGCGCCTTATTGCAGTGAAACTTGCCAAGGAACAAGGAAGGGGCCCTTTGACATCTGAGCCACGCCGCCCACAAAAAGTTTCAAAAATAATTATAATTACTTGTTACTTTGCCGAAAAGAGTAATTAAATTGCTAACGACATTACTTTTTAATAATGCGATACTTAAAAAAATGGAGATGCTTCATGAGACCGGGGTGTGTGTATGTGCCTTTAAAAGGCGGCGCCTGTTGCTAAGTGACACGTGACGTCGGCACCCAGACAGTGCAGAATTAGCTCAGCTGTGGTTTGTTCGCTCCGACTCGCAGTTCTGTCAAAATGAGCTGCTTTGTCGAAAAAAGCTACTCGTTGCATAATTCTATAGCGATGTCTATCAAAAAAATTATACTTTAAGTTTTGAAAAACCATCTTTAAAATACAGCTCGCATAGTAGTTTCTAACAACATTCTCAATTACAAGCAGACATAATCCAATACTTGTTTTTTTTTTTTTTTTGCCTTGAGGGTGCATGGGAGTTTGCCCAACCAGTCTACATGTGTTTTGTGGACTTGGAGAAGGCATTCGACCGTGTCCCTCGGGAAGTCCTGTGGGGAGTGCTCAGAGAGTATGGGGTTTCGGACTGTCTGATTGTGGCAGTCCGCTCCCTGTATGCTCAGTGCCAGAGCTTGGTCCGCATTGCCGGCAGTAAGTCGGACACGTTTCCAGTGAGGGTTGGACTCCGCCAAGGCTGCCCTTTGTCACCGATTCTGTTCATAACTTTTATGGACAGAATTTCTAGGCGCAGTCAAGGCGTTGAGGGGATCTGGTTTGGTGGCTGCAGGATTAGGTCTCTGCTTTTTGCAGATGATGTGGTCCTGATGGCTTCATCTGGCCAGGATCTTCAGCTCTCACTGGATCGGTTCGCAGCTGAGTGTGAAGCGACTGGGATGACAATCAGCACCTCCAAGTCCGAGTCCATGGTTCTCGCCCGGAAAAGGGTGGAGTGCCATCTCCGGGTTGGGGAGGAGATCTTGCCCCAAGTGGAGGAGTTCAAGTACCTCGGAGTCTTGTTCACGAGTGAGGGAAGAGTGGATCGTGAGATCGACAGGCGGATCGGTGCGGCGTCTTCAGTAATGCGGACGCTGTATCGATCCGTTGTGGTGAAGAAGGAGCTGAGCCGGAAGGCAAAGCTCTCAATTTACCGGTCGATCTACGTTCCCATCCTCACCTATGGTCATGAGCTTTGGGTTATGACCGAAAGGACAAGATCACGGGTACAAGCGGCCGAAATGAGTTTCCTCCGCCGGGTGGCGGGGCTCTCCCTTAGAGATAGGGTGAGAAGCTCTGTCATCCGGGGGGAGCTCAAAGTAAAGCCGCTGCTCCTCCACATCGAGAGGAGCCAGATGAGGTGGTTCGGGCATCTGGTCAGGATGCCACCCGAACGCCTCCCTAGGGAGGTGTTTAGGGCACGTCCGACCGGTAGGAGGCCGCGGGGAAGACCCAGGACACGTTGGGAAGACTATGTCTCCCGGCTGGCCTGGGAACGCCTCGGGGTCCCACAGGAAGAGCTGGACGAAGTGGCTGGGGAGAGGGAAGTCTGGGCTTCCCTGCTTAGGCTGCTGCCCCCGCGACCCGACCTCGGATAAGCGGAAGAAGATGGATGGATGGATGGATGGATCAAAATCAATATCGGATCAGGACCCCCCTGCCGTTTACCATTTTTTTAATTATATCATTGTATCTAATAACCAAACAAATGGCAGTGCACAAGTGATTTTTCACCCCCGATAATAAATAACTTACTTCTGTAAAAAGTGAGCATTATTGTCTTTGTAAAGGCCGAGAGAAGAGACACATCCCTCAGATGACGGAGGGAGAAGTGGAAAGGTTCAAAAGGCTCTGTGGAGAGCTCACACTCCAGTAAACCGCAGACTGACAGTGTTAGACTGGGTGTCACATCAAAAGGGAGTGGGGGGTCACAGGAAGGAGCAAATCGTGAATACACACAATTGCACTAACGATTGGTGGAAATTCACTGCAGAACTGCAAAAAAAAAAAAAAAGGTTCTATATAATCTTATTTGCAACATCACTTTTTAGTTGTTGCTTCCAGTCTTATCACTTGGTTGTGTTTTCTTAAGGTGAATACACATACAGCCATCTTGACTGACGTCTGACATACCTTGATGGTTGTTGGTATAGTTATGTGTGTCACCGTCATAACACTCGTCCAACTTGACCTCTTCGGGGGTTGTGGTGGACTGGAACAGAGACGGTTCAAGATTCAGTGGCGCCCTCGGTGAGACTGACTCCAAAATCCACAGTTTGTCCACTAAACATTCTGAGCATTTACCAAAAAAGCTGAGATAAAAATAAAAACAAAGTAGAATGGAAAGAATATATTATCTTAGAGAGAGTACCTATTTATTCTGGACTCCAAAGTGGTTCAATGAGGGTCAAACAGGCAATTTGATCAATAATGATTGAGATCTGGATTATAATTTTAAGTGACTGCTTGTTGCGTGTTTTTTATGATTTAAAAGGCATCAATTAGTGACAGCCCCTAACTTAAGGATTCAGCTATACAAAATAGAAACCCAAAAGTGTTGTCCAAGGTGTATCCTGAAGCCATTTGCAGCCCCAGACCTGTTTTAACCCTTGTGTAATGTTCGTATTGTTGTTACTCAGCCAGTGTTTGTGGGTCTGATGGACCCGTTGCATTTAATGCCTCACAATCAAACACTTTTATGTTAAAATACTGAATAGATGTTTACCTTATCCCAATAAACAACTGTTCAGTATTTTAACATAAAAGTGTTTGATTGTGAGGCATTAAAAGCCACAAAATGCAACGGGTCCATCAGACCCACAAACGCTGGCTGAGTAACAACAATATGAACGTTGCACGGAAAATTTCTCTGCCAGTTTCTGCATCCCACAGGAATTCTTCTTTTGTGTTTCTGCACCTGCGGTTCCCACACAAGGTTGCAGCATTGTTTGTCAACACTGTCTGCTCTCATTTTCTCGCACATTTGACCCTCTGATGTTCTGTGTACCTACACTCTGTCCTCCTCCTGTCTAGGCCTGCTGTGTGTGTGAGTGTGTGTGTGTGTGTGTGTGTGCGTGTGTGTGTGTGTGTCTGTGTGTGTTGTGGTACACAGAACATCAATTTCCACACTTGTATTAGCCCCAGGTCCAGTGGACCCGGACATCTTATATGTAATAGAAATGTGTAGTATGTGGTCATTAAATATGTATTCTGATATATGTTCTTCACAGAAAATGAGCCAAAGCCAGTGAGTCTCAGTTTGAAAAATTAATTAATTGTATCATTTTTATTTGAATAAAAATCGAAAACCGGTCCCACAGACCCGAACACCACACAAGAAAAAATGTATTAAACAAAACAAAACAAAACAAAAAAAACAGCAAACATGGGTAAAAAGGAAGAGAAAATGCTTGAATATTAATAATAATAATAATAATAATTGTTAAGCCATTTGACAAAATTAAGATTATACAGTATATGACACATGTGTCAAACTCAAGGCCCGGGGGCCAAATCTGGCCCGCCACATAATTTTATATGGCCCACAAAATGATGATAATAATATAATTTTCTTACTCAATATTTGTTCTTGTCATTTTTACATTCAAAAGATACATTAACTGCATGCTTATCTTTATATACATATATTTTAAAATGTAACATCTAATAATGCAACAATATGTTATCATATTTTACTTGAGTACTTGAATATCAGCTTGACTTATGATTTCAAAGCAAGTTATCAAATTGTGCACTGTAAAAATGACAATAGACTTTACGGTAAAATTCTGGCAACCGAGCTGACAGTTGTTTTTTGTACTGTTTGTGTTTACAGTAATACACTATAAAATCAACAACTCTAGATTTTACTGTAAAAGAGTGGTACTGATTTTCCATTCCATTTACAGCAATATTCCGTAAAAAAAACACTGCAACTTTTACGATAAAATTCTGGCAACTGAGTGACTTTTTTTTACACTAAAATCTATTTTGGGTTTTTTAAGCGAATGTAAAAAAAAAAAAGCGAATAATCAGATGCTACATCATGAGCCAAATCCTTATACTTTTTTTTTTTTTTTAATCACACACTATATTGCCAAAAGTATTTGGCCACCTGCCTTGACTCACATATGAACTTCAAGTGCCATCCCATTCCTAACCCATAGGTTTCAATATGATGTCGGTTCCACCTTTTGCAGCTATTACAGCTTCAACTCTTCTGGGAAGGCTGTCCACAAGGTTGCAGAGTGTGTTTATAGGAGTTTTCCACCATTCTTCCAAAAGCGCATTGGTGAGGTCACACACAGATGTTGGTCGAGAAGGCCCTGGCTCTCAGTCTCCGTTCTAAATCATCCTAAAGGTGTTCTATCGGGTTCAGGTCAGGACTCTGTGCAGGCCAGTCAAGTTCATTCCACACCATGTCTTTATGGACCTTGCTTTGTGCCCGCTCCAAACTGTTCCCACAAGGTTGGGAGCGTGGAATTGTCCAAAATGTTTTGGTATCCTGGAGCATTCAAAGTTCCTTTCACTGGAACTAAGGGGCCAAGCCCAACTCTTGAAAAACAACCCCGCACCATAATTCCTCCTCCACCAAATCTCACTTTCGGCACAATGCAGTCGAAATTTACCGTTCTCCTAGCAACTTCCAAACCCAGAATATTTAGGAGCGAGGAAATTTCACAACTGGATTTGTTGCACAGGTGGCATCCGATGACAGTTCCACGCTGGAAATCACTGAGAGCGGCCCATTCTTTCACAAATGTTTGTAGAAACAGTCTCCATGCCTAAGTGCTTGATGTTATACACCTGTGCCCGGGCCAAGTGATTAGGACACCTGATTCTGATCATTTGGATGTGTGGCCAAATACTTTTGGCAATATAGTGTATATTTACAAGTGGCCCTCAGAGGGCAGACAAAACTACAATGTGGCTCTCAATGAAAACAAGTTTGACACCCCTGGTATATGCGAATATCAAAGTGGGCCCCTGGGTCCTTTGGTCTTTCAGTATGGACACTGCTTGGTAGGGAAGACATTGCGATGTCAGTCGATGATAAAAATATCTGTGTGTGACTTGTCATTTTTTTTAACCTCAATAGTCTAATTGGTAAGATATTCCCCATTCATCCAATTATCTTCTGCCAAAATGTGAGTAAAAAAGATGACCTTTTACTGAAATGACATGGACACGACAGCTTAATAGGGTGTGTGGGTGTGTGCGTGTGCGTGTGTGTGTGTGCAAGAGGTAAATAAATACAATTGCAGTATTTTTAATATTGCGGAGAAAAAACAACTGAAGTATAATTTAGTGTTAAAATTAATTTTGTGTCATATTGTTATAGACTTACTAAACCCTGTATATCACATCTTTACTCGGTGCCCCACCTGCACCTTCGTCTACTGTCCACTAGATGCCACTGTGATACAATAATTGCACTGCATGAAGTTCAGTACAGTACATGTATGTGGTTTCTTTTACAGTTGGACTTCCACCTCAATTGTTCTGACGGCCACATTTCCAGAAAGCTAAGGACCAAGGGTACATACTTTTCCCTGTATTCTTATTCTTTTCACTTTCATTCTTATTTTGAGAATCAGTGTCTACTTTGGACATTTGTTCTTGGTCTACAGCAGTGGTTTTCAAACTGTTTTCACCAAGTACCGCCTCAGAAAACACTTGACTCTCCAAGTACCAGTAATGACTAACATTAAAATACAGTAGTGTAGTAGGCCAGTTTAAGAAGTATATTAAAGTATTAGGCAATTGTAACATTACACATAGTTTGAACAGTAACACTGTTTGAATATTTTGTTAAGTGATTATTTGGCGGACCACTAGTTTGAGAATCACTGGTCGACGGTATTTCTTCTGTATGATACAATTTTCGAGAAAAAAAAAAGTGTGGACGCTGGCTTTTAGGAGGTTCAAATGTCAATGCAAGGATCTGTCAATGTGTTTACACTTGTCAAAGCTCCTCAATACAATTTGATTTCAAAGCCTCACCTCATTACAACAAAATTTTCACAAAAGTTATCCTTTTTTTTAATTTTTTTTAATCAAACTTAAATATAATTTGATGAATGTTTTGTACAAAACCAAGATCATGGGAAATAAATTTTTCTTTTTTTTGTGCAAAATAACAAAAAATAAACATACATTTTGACTTTTTTTTTTTTACATCTCTGATCACAGTATAAGCGTTCCTGAGAAGCGGTAGAAAATGGATTAGAAAGGACAGATTTAAAAAAATAATAATATAAAAAATAAATACAATTAAAAAAAAATTTTTTTTACTTGGGACTTCCCGCGGGCCGGATTTTGGACTCCTGAGAAGTGGTAGAAAATGGATAAGATAGGATAGATTACAAAAAAAAATTATGAAAACATAAATACAATTTAAAAAATACATTTTTTTTTACTTGGTGTCAGGCTTGTCCCTGACAGTTTGGTCATGTTTTAGTTTTTACTCTGTGTCTGTCTTTATTTCCTGTCAGCGCTCTTATTTTGTCTTTATTTCCTGCTTGTATCCCTGAGTGCTTTTTTCCCTCAGCTGTGGCTGATTGGCACCTGGCCACACCTGGTGTCAATCAGCCAGCTACTATTTAGTCCTGCTTTGCCCTCCAGTCTGGGCTGGAGTATTGTCCCTAATGATTGTCAATGTCATTAGTACTTGTCGTTGTAGCTGTGTCTACTTCTCTTCACTCTGCTCATGTCATAGTTCCTTCGTGTCACAGTAAGTGTTTTTGTTTCTTGTCCACAGTTAGCCTTTGTGCTAGTTTTTGTTCATAACCAAGTTTGTTCTCCTTTTGTTTGTACCCTTTTGTTTGTTCTTGTTTTAGTGTTAAATTAAATCATGTTTTCCTGCACCAAGCCTGCCGTCTCTGCATCTTGGGGTTCGTCACCAACACACTGTGACACTTGGGACTTCCCGCGGCCCGGATTTTGGACGCTGGCGGGCCGGATTCAGCCCACGGGCCGTAGTTTGGTTTAGAGAATGTTGTCGTTATATTCAGGAAAATTATTTGAATGCAGGAATAAATCATGAAATAAATAATGATTAAATAATTAAATCAAATATTTCATTCATAATTTAAAAAATAATGTACTTTTACATTAAATAAATTGACAAATAACACATTTGTGTATTCAATCTCAATTATAATTATTGACAGGCGTGGTGGTCTCGACTGTTGTACTCGCTGACAAATTTCACTTCAAAATACACCTTGATGGGACAACTGCTACCAAGTTTTGAGCAAGTAAATGACATACACTCAAAGTAAAGTTGAAATAATGTGCTAACATTAGCATTCATCAATTACCAAGTGTGTACTTACAAATTTAGCATAAAAAAGCTAACATAACGGTTATTATCCACAAAATATTTGATGCTGAGTTGAGTTTGCAAAAAAAGCTAGCATGCTAAAATTAACATCCATCAATTACAAAATTAGCAATTAAAAAGCTAGCAACAGGTAGCATCCATCAAGTGACAAAATGTTGAGGTGTATACCTGTAAAATTAGCAAAAAAAGCTAGCATACATCAAGTACCAAAATATAGCTGAGGTGTATCCCTACAAAATTGGTTTAAAAAAAGCTTGGATGCTAAAAAGGTATGACCCATTAAGTGACAAAATATTTGACGCTGATGTGTATACCTGTAAAATTAGCAAAAAAGCTAGCATGCTAACATTAGCATGCATCAAGTACCAAAATATGACTGAAGTGTATCCCTACAAAATTGGCTTAAAAAAGCCTGGCTGCTAACAGGTATCATCCGTCAAGTGACAAAATATTTGACGCTGAGGTGTATATCTATGAAACTGGCAACAAAAAAAGCTAGCATGCTAATATTAGAATGCTGACGTGACACGGGCCGTTAAAAAACTAGCTTCGGACAACAAATGGCCCCCGGGCCACACTTTGGACATCCTGAAATAGAATTATTGCATTTATGCAAGTTCACGTGGTAAATTACTATTTTGGGTGTAACCATGAAGTTGCCATTTGGGTCAAAACATGAAGTTCACCATTTTGGTTCAAAACATGGTAAGTTACCATTTATTGTGTAACCATGAAGTTGCCATTTTGGGTCAAAACATGGCAAGGCACCATTTCAGGTGTAACCATGAAGTTAAAGTTTTGGGTCAAAACAAGGTAAGGGACCATTTCGGGTGTAACCATGAAGTTACCCTTTTGGGTTAAAACATGGTATGTCACCATTTCGGGTGTAACCATGAAGTTATCATTTTGGATCAAAACATGATAAGTTACCTTTCGGGTGTAACCATGAAGTTATCATTTTGGGTCAAAACATGGTAAGATACCATTTTAGGTCTAACCATGAAGTTCACCATTTTGGTTAAAAAAACAGTAAGTGACCATTCCCGGTGTAACCATGAAGTTACCATTTTGGGTCAAAATATGGCAAGTTACCCTCTTGGGTCTAAATATGGTAAGTTACCATTTTTGGTCAAAACATGGTAAGTTAACATTTTGGGTCTAACCATGAAGTTACTATTTTGTGTCTGAACACAAGTTATCATCGGGGTCTAAACCTAAAGTTACCATTTTGTGTCTAAACATAAGTTATCATCGGGGTCTAAACCTGAAGTTACCATTTTGTGTCTAAACATAAGTTATCATCTGGGTCAAAACCTAAAGTTACCATTTTGGGTCTAACCATGAAGTAACCATTTTGGGTCCAAACATAAGTTATCATCGGGGTCGAAACCTAAAGTTACCATTTTGTGTCTAAACATAATGAGTTATCATGGGGGTCTAAACCTAAAGTTACCATTTTGGGTCAAAACATGGTAAGTCACCATTTCAGGTGTAACCATGAAGTTACCCTTTTGGGTCAAAACATGGTAAGTTACCATTTCCGGTGTAACCATGAAGTTACCATTTTGGGTCAAAACATAGCAAGTTACCCTTTTGGGTATAAACATGGTAAGTTACCATTTTCGGTCAAAACATGGTAAGTTACCATTTTGTGTCTAAACATAATAAGTTATCATCGGGGTCTAAACCTAAAGTTAGCATTTTGTGTCTAAACCTGAAGTTACCATTTTGTGTCTAAACATAAGTTATCATCGGGGTCTAAACCTAAAGTTACCATTTTGTGTCTAAACATAATGACTTATCATCAGGGTCTAAACCTAAAGTTATCATTTTGTGTGTAAACATGGTAAGTCACCATTTCAGGTGTAACCATGAAGTTACCCTTTTGGGTCAAAACATGGTAAGGGACCATTTCAGGTATAACCATGAAGTTACCCGTTTGGGTCAAAACATGGCAAGTTGCCCATTTGGGTCTAAACATGGTAAGTTACCATTTTGGGTCAAAACATGGTAAGTTACCATTTTGGGGTCTAACCATGAAGTTACCATTTTGGGTCTAACAATGAAGTTACCCTTTTAGGTCAAAACATGGTAAATTACGATTTTGGGTCTAACCATGAAGTTACCATTTTGGTTCAAAACATGGTAAGTTACCATTTTGGGGTCTAACCATGAAGTACCATTTTGGGTCTAACAATGAAGTTACCCTTTTAGGTCAAAACATGGTAAGTTACCATTTTGGGTCTAACCATGAAGCTACCCTTTTGGGTCAAAACATGGCAAGTTACCCATTTGGGTCTAAACATGGTAAGTTACAATTTTGGGTCAAAACATGGTAAGTTACCATTTTGACGTCGAACCATGAAGTTACCATTTTGGGTCTAACCATGAAGTTCACCATTTTGGTTCAAAACATGGTAAATTACCCTTTCGGGTGTAACCATGAAGTTACCATTTTGGGTCTAATCATGAATTTCACGATTTTATTTCAAAATATGGTAAATTACCATGAAGTTTCCATTTTAGATCCAAAAAAAGTTACCATTTTGGGTCTAAACACAATAAGTTATCATCGGGGTCTAAACCTAAAGTTACCATTTTGTGTCTAAACATAATAAATTACCATCGGGGTCTAAACCTGAAGTTACCAAATCACATTAATATTAATACATCTTGCTGAATAAATATATATCTGAAAATGATCTAAAATAAACCAACCTGTTTTATGAGAATAAGTCCTTGATCTCCCAGTGAACAGTTAAAGTTGGCCGTCATTACTTCTCCTCCCACTCAGCCAGACCCATAAAAACATTTCACTTCACTTCCAACAAAAATCTTCCTCTAAAAGCAGCAGAGATGGCGCTCACTGTCCCCGGCACTCAAGGCTCAACTTACCCGGACATCGTGGAGCTGAACGTGGGCGGCCAGGTGTACGTGACCCGGCTGGACACCCTCACCGCGGTGCCAGACTCTCTCCTGTGGGCGAAGTTCAGCCAAAGTTCCCCGGAAGATTTGCCCAAAGACAGCAAGGGCCGCTTCTTCTTCGACCGCGACGGCTTTCTGTTCCGATACATTCTGGACTACTTGCGGGACTCTGAGCTCTTTTTGCCGGAGTTCTTCAAGGAGAGGCGGCGGCTCCAGAAGGAGGCGGACTTCTTCCGACTGCCGGAGCTGTCCAAGCGCCTCGGCGAGGAGGACAGCTCCCTCGCGGAGGACAGCACGGAGCCGGAGGACGCGGAGCTCCCCAGCCCGGCCACGACCCCTTCCTCCTCGGACAGAACGCCGCACTCGCCCGGGTCCACTTCCGGGTACATCACCGTGGGCTACCGGGGCAGCTACACCGTCGGCAGAGACATCCAAGCGGACGCCAAATTCCGCCGGGTGGCCCGAATCACCGTGTGCGGCAAGATCTCCCTCACCAAGGAAGTCTTCGGGGACACTTTGAACGAGAGCCGAGACCCGGACCGACCCCCGGACAAGTACACGTCCAGGTACTACCTCAAGTACAACTTCCTGGAGCAGGCGTTCGACCGGCTGGCCCAAGCTGGCTTTCACATGGCGGCGTGTAGCTCCACCGGGACTTGTGCCAACAGCGACCCCGGGGAGGACAAGATGTGGACCAGCTACACCGAGTATGTTTTCAGCCGGTAACTGCTCAAAATGGTAACTTCAGGTTTAGACCCCGATAGTAACTGATGTTTAGACACAAAATGCTAACTTAATGGTTAGACCCAACATGGAAGCTTATAATGTGTATAATGTTAGTGGTAACTCCTCGTTTTTGGACCCAAAATTGTACCTTTTTTGGACCCAAATGGTAACTTCATGGTAATTTACCATGTTTTGAACCAAAATAGTGAACTTTATGGTTAGACCCAAAATGGTAACTTACCATGTTTTGACCCAAAATGGTAACTTCATGGTCACACCCGAAATGGTCACTTACCATGTTTTGACCAAAAATGGTAGCTTACTTACACCCGAAATGGTAACTTACCATGTTTTGTCCCAAAATGGTAATTTACCATGTTTTGACCCAAAATGGTAACTTGATGGGTACACCCGACATGGTAACTTACTTACACCCGAAATTGTAACTCACCATGTTTTGACCCAAAAGGGTAATTTCATGGTCACACCTGAAATGGTGACTTACCACGTTTTGACCCAAAATAGTGAACTTCATGGTTCGACCCAAAATGGTAACTTACCATGTTTTGACCCAAAAGTGGGAACTTCATGGTTACACCCGAAATGGGAACTTACCATGTTTTGACCCAAAATGGTAACTTCATGGTTACACCCGGTAACATGGTAACTTACTTACACCCGAAATGGTAACTTACCATGTTTTGACCCAAAATGGTAACTTCATGGTTACACCCGGTAACATGGTAACTTACTTACACCCGAAATGGTGACCTACCATGTTTTGACCCAAAATAGTGAACTTCATGGTTCGACCCAAAATGGTAACTTACCATGTTTTGACCCAAAAATGGGAACTTCATGGCTACACCCGAAATGGGAACTTACCATGTTTTGAACCAAAATGCTGAACTTCATGGTTAGACCCAAAATGGTAATTTACCATGTTTTGACCCAAAATGGGAACTTCATGGTTACACCCGACATGGTAACTTACTTACACTCGAAATGGTAACTTACCATGTTTTGAAACAAAATGGTGAACTTCATGTTTGGACTCAAAATGGTAATTTACCATGTTTTGAACCAAAATGGTGAACTTCATTGTTAGACCCAAAATGGTAACTTTCCATGTTTTGACCCAAAATGGTAACTTCATGGTTATACCCAAAATGGTAACTTACCATGTTTTGACCCAAAATGGTAACTTCATGGTTACACCCAAAATGGTAACATACCATGTTTTGACCTAAAAGGGTAACTTCTTGGTTAGACCCAAAATGGTAACTTACCATGTTTTGACCCAAAATGGTAACTTCATGGTAACTTACTTACACTCGAAATGGTAACTTACCATGTTTTAAACCAAAATGGTGAACTTCATGGTTAGACCCAAAATGGTAACATACCATGTTTTGACCTAAAAGGGTAACTTCTTGGTTAGACCCAAAATGGTAACTTACCATGTTTTGACCCAAAATGGTAACTTCATGGTTACACCCGAAATGGTAATTTACCATGTTTTGAACCAAAATAGTGAACTTCACGATTAGACCCAAAATGGTAACTTACCATGTTTTGACCTAAAATGGTAACTTCATGGTTATACCCGAAATGGTAACTTGTGTTTTGAACCAAAATGGTGAACTAACTTCATGGTTGGACCCAAAATGTTAATTTACCATGTTTTGAACCAAAATGGTGAACTTCATGGTTAGACACAAAATGGTAACTAACCATGTTTTGACCTAAAATGGTAACTTCATGGTTACACCCGAAATGGTAATTTACCAGGTTTTGAACAAAAATAGTGAACTTCATGATTAGACCTAAAATGTTAGCTTACCATGTTTTGACCCAAAAGGGTAACTTCATGGTTATACCCGATAACCATACCACGAAAACTTTTTTGGGGGGGTTATAAGTATAGTGGCTGTAGGTTAGTTTTTGCCTCATCCCTCACTACCGACCTGATAAGTCTAAAAGAGATGATACAGTATTATCTCATGCCAGATGCAGCTAGTCCTGTATAGTCCCACTCCTTAATGCTTCGGTCACACGCAGGATTCTCACAGGAGTGAGGCAAAAATACTACCTTTGCCAACTGTATGGCATGTTATTATATGGGTCAGTGTGTTTGTTTCGGTTGTTGAAGTTTCTTTTAATGAATAGACATTGAGAAAAACAATTGGTTAAATTGAATTTTATTTTGAAAAATGTTTTAAAAATATTTAAAACAAGGCATTTTCTGTTCCTGTTTACAGCGCTAAGCCTTCTGGGTAATGTAGATGATAAACATTTAACAACACACTGACTCACTTTACATGTATTTATATATTTAACATTTATTTATCCAATTAGGGAACATATTTACATTTGCAACGCTGACCTAGCAGAGAACTTGTTAGAGATGTTGAAGTGTGATGAAAGTCTCTCACTTACCAACAAAAATAACGCCATTGATAGCCTTTAAAAAACTTAAATTATTGTTTAAATGGACAAACACTTTTCAAGCGTAAAAGATACACGGAGAATGTCTGCAACTTGTGAATAAAACCCATATCACAGTCAGGCTTTATTTGTAATTATAAAAATGTTTTGTTATTATTTTGCACTAAAGATTAATAATTTGTGTATTACACCAAAAATGCTTCCAAATAAATATAGGGTTGGGTCAAATAGAATAAAAATCTGGGCATTCTGGGAATCCAGTCTGGACAAAAATGTCCTGGGCCAATTTTTTGTCCCATAGGAAACAATAACAGTTGTAGCTTGTGTTTATTATTACAAAAACAAAACATTAAATTAAGATAATCTGATATCATAATAAAAATAATTACTTCAATTATAAATATTTTTTTTCTGCTGACTAATGATTTACATTTGTTTTAAGAAGTATGTAATGAAAGTAAAACAGTTATTTAGATCTAATTACTGCTCTTTCGACACTGGAACAAGAAGAACGCTTGTTTGTCAATTTTGCATTTCAAAATAAAAGTCCCGATAAATTGTTTTTGTTTTTTTCATCCAAATTCATAAACAAACAAATAGTGAGCAAACGCTGACTCTTATAGTTCACTTTGTTTTCTGGGCTGTCCATATTTTGGGGCATTTTATTTTGTAAGAAGGCTAAAAAAAAAAGGTATGTACTATAACTATAAATATTAGCTTAGATATGATCTAGTTATTAGCATCATTTTTTTTCTTTACAGTGTACCTTTTTACTCTTTTTTTTTTTTTCAATTTTTTGTGTGTTTAATTTTACTTGTACAATGTGTCGCCGACACTTTGGTTCTGGTTTCTTTGTTTCGGACATGTTTATTAACACGTTGCATAATTCAATTGAAAAGAAGTAGGAAGAAGCAGAGCTTACTCAGTCCTTTACCCTAACACCAAATGTTTAACATGTTTGACTTTTCCAATGTTGTGTGTGTAAATATTTTGTCAATAAAACGGTTGTTTCCTTCCCGCAGTGTCACCGTGTCGTAATTGGCAGTTTATGACGGAAAAAGTAAAAAAAAAGATCGGGAAAAATGTGGTTGGAAAATAAAATAGAAGATGAACAATTTTTAAGAATATTTAACTTAAAACTGAATTTAATTTGATGCATTTTTTTTTGTTCTAAAACAAATGTATGGGAAATAAATTGTCCAATAATTTTTTTTCAGTGCAAAATAATACATTCTACTTAAAATTGCAAACCTTCCTTTTTCCACTCCCACTGGTGTTTAAATGCTGCGCACTAAAGTGGACAAAGTTTAGGGAAATCTGCCGTCGTATTCTTATCAGTGACAGAGCAGGAAGGGGCTAATAAATTGGCGGTAAAATTTCACGTGCATCATTAAATAATTTACATTTTACATTTGCCCCTGCCTTAATTTGATGCGTGTTTTGTACAAAAACAAAATAATGGGAAATTGAGATTTTTATTATTTTAATTTATAACAAGCTATATTTAGTGCAAAATAACACACTTAACGATCTAAACATAAACTTGGATTTTTACATTTTTTTTTTTACACATCTCCAACTAGGGATCAAACCCAGTTTAAACTGTTTATAAAACCAGCGCCAACAATGCGTACAGTGTTGTGTTGTGAAATTTTCCATACATTCTTATCAGTGACGGAGCAGGGAGGGGCTAGGAATACATTTGTGGGGAAATGTCATGAAGCATTCATTAACTTTTAAATGTGCCCTGCTTTAATTTGATGCATGTTTTATGCAAAAACCTAAATCACAGGAAATAGATATTTTATTGGGGAAAAAAAAATATCAATTGAATTTATACAAAAAATATTTAGTGCAAAAGAACGAATTTAACAAATATTAACTTGGATTTGTTTTTTTAACATCTCTCCGACCAAGGATCAAAGCTTGTTTAACAATTTGTTAGACCAGTACTAACAGTGCGTGCCACAAGGGACAGTGAGGTTGCTGGGAGAAATGTTCCATTATTATCAGTGACGGAGCAGGAAGGGGCTAGGAATGTGTTTGCGGAAAATGTCATATGAAGCGCCCTGTCATTTATTAATTGAAATTTTGAAATGTGCCCTCGCCTTAATTTGATGCATGTTTTGTATGAAAATCAAATCATAGAAAAATAATACAATTCATAATAAATACAAAAATTGTGCATACTAACAAATTTAACATACTTTAAACAAACTTGTATTATTTTGTTTACAAATCTCCGACCAGGGATCAAACGTATTCTAACGGTTAATGAGACCAGCACTAACACTGCATGCCACAAGGGTATGGTGTTTAGGGAAATTTGCCAAAATATTCTAATCAGTGACGGAGCAGGAAGGGGCTAGGAATACATTTGCGGGAAAATGTCATAAAGCACCCTGTCATTCATTAATGTCAATTTTACATGTGTCCTCGCCTTAGTTTGATGCATCTTTTGGACAAAAAATACAAAATCACGGGAAATAGATTTTATATATAAAAAAACAAACTTTTTTTTTTTGTAAAAATAAATACATTTAACAATGTAAACATAAATTAGGATTTTTATTTTTTTAAACATATCTCCGACCAGGGATCAAAGCCCGTTTAACTGTTTTCGAGACCAGCACTTACAATGTGGGCCACCAGGCACAGGAAATTTTCCATTATATTCTTATCAGTGACGGAGCAGGAAGGGGCTAGGAATACATTTGTGGGAAAAAGTCATATGAAGCGCGCCGCCATTCATTCATTGACATTTTACATTAGCCCCCGCCTTGATTTGATGTATTTTTTGTACGAAAACCAAATCATAGGAAATAGATATTTTATTATAAAATATACATATATATATATATAAATTTATATATATATATATTTTTTTTTTTTGTGGAAAAATAAATTTAACATTCAAACATAAATTTGGATTTATATATATATATATATATATATATATGTATATATATTATTATTTTTTGAATTTTTTATTTTTTTTTGTGGAAAAATAAATTTAACAATTCAAACATAAATTTGGATTTATATATATATATATATATATATATTTTTTTTTTTTTTTTTTTTTTTGTGGAAAAATAAATTTAACAATTTAAACATAAATTGTATATATATATATATATATATATATATATTAACATATCTCCGACCAGGGATCAAAGCCTGTTTAACAGTTTTCGAGACCGGCACTAACAATGTTGGCCACCAGTGACAGGAAATTTTCCATTATATTCTTATCAGTGACGGAGCAGGAAGGGGCTAATGCATTTGTGGGAAAATGTCATATGAAGCGCCCTGTCATTCATTAAATGACATTTTACATGTGCCCTCGCCTTAATTTGTTGCACGTTTTGTACAAAAAAAAATCATGGGAAATAGATATTTTATTAAAAAATGTATACATATATTAATTTTTGTATTCTTTTTTTGTGAAAAAATAAATTTAACAATTTAAACATACATTTTATTTATTTATTTTCATTATTTAAAAAAAAAAAAAAATCTCCGACCAGGGATCCCAACCTGTTTAATTGTTTACGAGACTGGCACTAACAATGTTGGCCAACCAGGGACAGGAAATTTTCCATTATATTGTTATCAGCGACAGAGCAGGAAGGGGCTAGGAATATACATTTGTGGGAAAATGTCATGAAGCGCCCCGTCATTCATTCATTGACATTTTACATGTGCCCTCGCCTTAATTTGATGCATGTTTTGTACATCACGGGAAATAACTTGGTTTATTGTTTAAATTTATAATAATAAAATAGCGCAAAATAAACTTTGACATAATTTAAACCTAAAGTTGGATTATTCTATTTTTGTATCAAACCCAGTCCAACTGATGGCGAGACCAGCACTAACACTGAGTGACAGTCAGCTTGTTTATTGAAATTCGCCATTATATTCCTATCAGTGACGGAGCAGGAAGGGGCTAGGAACAAGTTTGTAATAAAGGTTCATTCATTGATTGGCATTTGCATGCGTCTCTTCACACAAAATGGGGCCTATGCACAGTGTGTGATTGGTTACAAAAATAACTACAGTATTCATAAAAATTTAAAAAAAAAACATAAATACTGTTGCTTAATATTGTTGTGACTGAAATAAATGCCTTTCAGAATGCAGGTTCACACATTTTGATCTGTAAATACTTAACACCAAGGTAATAATCGTCTTTAATTCACGCTCAGGATTTGACAAATATTGACATCCAAACATTTCACACCCCCGACAGCTGCTTTCTCGTCACGATTCAGAGGGTTTAAGCTTCTTAGATGTACTCAAGAGTGTGTAAAAATACACACTGAAAAAACACTCGCAAGAAGATAGCTGCAAGCCGTCAAACGTGTGGAACTGAAACAAGTCACACCCTCACGTCATGTGTTGGCTAAGTTGTGTGTGTGTGTGTCATGTGAGGAGACGAGTCTAATCTAAACACACACTGACTCTGTTTCTTGTACAAGCACAACCATCATCCAATCAACACAGACTTTAAACCTTTTTTTTTTTTTTTTTAAATAAAAAAAAAGCACTTGTTTGACATCATTTTTTGGGCACTGTGCTTAAAAAAAAAAAAAAAAAATCTTTCCTGGCATGGCTCTTGCGGCAGCACAAAGGGCCTTTGTTTACTGCATGGGCAGAAAAGCTTGCCATTTGGAGGAAATATATAAATAAAAAAAATTAAAAAACACTTATTTTGGGGCACAAACTCACACATGCACACAACTTTGTTTGTGGAGGAGTAGAGCAATAAATGTGTCATAATATTAAGTTTTTATCAGCTGTGCTTTTTGGCACTCATGTCACAATATATATCATGTGGGGGCTTAAGCGGGATTTGAAAATTGAAGCAAGTTTCTCCGTAAACAAGAATAATTGGTTCCAGCATCGACAAAAGTCCATACTTTAGTAAAAGTTACTACATAATATAAAGCGCTATACAGTACGTATAGCGCTTTATACGTATAAACTAACATAACACGGGGTAAATATCAACTTTCTCTGCCATCACACACACACACACACACACACACGCACACACACACACACACACACACACACACACACACACACACACACACACACATAGAAGTCCCTTTGGTGCCCTCACAAACAATGAGAAATCACAAAAGTCCTTAACTTACTTAATTGTATAACAAACAAGCATAACTTTCTATTGCATGACAAAGCCAAAACAATAACTAGCTGAACTGTCCTCGCATTCAGCTGCCCTGCCGACACACACACAGAAGTCCCTTGGGTACCCTCACAAACGATCAAAAATCACAAAAATCTACTTAATTGTACATCAAACAAACATAACTTTCTATCACATGACAAAGCCAAAACAATAACTAGCTGAACTGTCCTCGCATGCAGCTGCTCTGCCAACACACACACACACACACACACACACACACACACACACACACACACACACACACACACACACACACACACACACACACACACACACACACACACACACACACACACACACAGAAGTCCCTTATAGTGCCCTCACAAACAATCAGAAATCACAAAATTCCTTAACTTACTTAATCGTATATCAAACAAACATAACATTCTATTACATGACAAAGCCAAAAACAATAACTAGCTGAACTGTCCTCGCATTCAGCTGCTCTGCCAACACACACACACACAGAAGTCCCTTTTGATGCCCTCACAAACAATCAGAAATCACAAAAGTCCTTAACTTACTTAATTGTATATCAAACGAACATAACTTTCTATTACATGACAAAGCCAAAAACAATAACCAGCTGAACTGTCCTTGCATTCAGCTGCTCTGCCGACACACACACAGAAGTCCCTTTTGGTGCCCTCACAAACGATCATAAATCACAAAAGTCCTTAACTTACTTAATTCTATATCAAACGAACATAACCTTCTATTGCATGACAAAGCCAAAACAATAACTAGCTGAGCTGTCCTCGCATGCAGCTGCCCTGTCGGCACGCACACAGAAGTCCCTTTGGTGCCTTCACAAAAGATCGGAAATCACAAAAATCCTTAACTTACTTAATTGTATATCAAACAAGCATAACTTTCTATTGCATGATAAAGTCAAAAACAATAACTAGCTGAACTGTCCTCGCATGCAGCTGCCCTGTCGGCACGTACACAGAAGTCCCTTTGGTGCCATCACAAACGATCGGAAATCACAAAAGTCCTTAACTTGCTTAATTGTATATATATAAAAAAAAACATAACTTTGTATTACATGACAAAGCCAAAACAATAATTAGCTGAACTGTCCTCACATGCACATGCTGAGCCGACACGCACACAAAAGTCCCTTTTGTGCCCTCACAAACAATTAGAAATCACAAAAGTCCTTAACTTAATTAATTGTATATCAAACGAACATAACTTTTTATTACATGACAAAGCCAAAAATAATAACTAGCTGAACTGTCCTCGCATGCAGCTGCCTTGCCAACATGTACACAGAAGTCCCTTTGGTGCCCTCACAAACGATCAGTAATCACAAAAGTCCTTAACTTACTTAATTTTATATCAAACAAGCATAACTTTCTAATACATGACAAAGCCAAAACAATAATTAGCTGAATTGTCCTCGCATGCAGCTGCCCTGCCAGCACGCACACAGAAGTCCCTTTAGTGCCTTCACAAACAATCACAAATCACAAAAGTCCTTAACTTACTTAATTGTATATCAAACAAGCATAACTTTCTATTACATGACAAAGCCAAAACAATAACCAGCTGAACTGTCCTCGCATTCAGCTGCCCTGCCTACATGCACACACACTGTCACTAGCTCTACTGTGCACACGCTGTCAAATCTCTAAACTTCTTTAACAGAGTTCAGACTTTCAGTTTCGTTAGACGGACATTCACGTCTGAGGGGTAGCAGAAGAGTGGGACCATCAAGAAATAACGTAGAGCTTGGTCTTCTCTCCAGCGCTGTTTGTTCAACTTCAGTTCTGGTTGTCTCCTCGCCTTATTCAGACCAAATAACCTGGGAGGACTTTGCTCTTTAAAGTGGAATTCTCGAACAGGACCGTACTGGATCAGAATCTTCCAAAGTATTTTTAGTCTTTATGCCGATTGTGTCCATGTACAGTAAACATGGCTATTTCCAAACAATCCCAAATGTCCACTAAACCCTCCCACACAGCCTAATCCAGTTCCTCAGTATAATATCCGTCCAACACCCGGAGCTCCCTCCTACACAAACACAAGAGACCTCAAATCTGCTGTCAGCTGACCATACCATCTGGACCGGAAATAGAAAGGATGACTTGTAGTTGAAGCAGAACCAGAGCTCTCCACAACTGGAGCAGTACAGAATACACATTTAAAAAATAGATAAGCACTCAACAGTCATTACTTTGAAGGGCGGATTCGGTTTTAAGCGGACTGGTAAAAGTCCAAAGGCAGGAGTGTTATGAAGGGGTCTCATCCATATAAAACTTGATAAGATGTCCACAAACTAAGAGATTTTCAAAAGAAACAAAGCCATTCATTGGAATGAATAGTGTTATTTTTCTGGTGTTCTGTATAGATGTGGCTTTTGTCAGAATTCCACAGTTTTTTAGACCAGCCCACTGAGCCTGGCACAAACGCTCTGAGGGAGGACAAAACGCGAGCCATTCGAGTCCATTTGCAGATCTTGAGCGGACGCCACCATGCTGGCATTCTTCATACAAGCTTCCAATCTTTCACACTTCTCTCACAGTCTCAGCCGCGAGCTAACTGTGACCCGCACGTCTCCTATAATTAATTTCCTTTTTCATACCTTCTGCATTGCCTGTAAATCAAACCTATTCAGCCCGCCAAAGCTTTTCATTTGGTCCGCCCAAATAGACTCTGATGAAACCACATTATTGAGGTTATCCAATTGTAATGTTTATTTTACGTCTAGTCTTACAAAACTAAATGAAGGAAGACGTGCAAAGAAAATAATAATAATTCAAAAGAAGGAACGTCGATCCTCAAAACTTCTGGAGCTTCTGTTTCTTCATGCTGTTAACTATCTGTTTAGCTGCACACGCTAGAAACAAGTAGCGAGGGCAGAATAATGACTTTTTTTGGACGGTGCAGTGTGAAAGCCGATGTGTTTACTTTGTAATTAAATAAATTACCATGAATTGATTTACGTGGAGTTGAAAAACTTATTTGGGTGTTACCATTTAGTGGTCAATTGTACGGAATATGTACTGTACTGTGCAATCTACTAAAAAAAAAAAAATATAAGGAATAACAATCTTTTATTACAATAAGAAACATATGTTTGATGTACCCTAAGATTTTTTTATTGAAATAAAGACAATAATGCCATTTTTCGTGGTCCCATTTATTTAGAAAAGTACCGAAAAGTATCTAAATAATTTTTGTACCGGTAACAAAATATTGGTATTGGGACAACACTAGTTTGGGCACATAACAACATAGAGCCCTTTAGTATTGACATTTGTGAGTGGATTGGATTAGTTCTCGCAGAAGACAGGGCAATACAATTTGACCTTGGTATGCAAAGGTGATGGCCCTATCCGTGAAAAGAGACTACATGTTTAGCCAATATCTAAGATACGATCGGCATCTGTTGTCTTTCCAGACACTTACACACCAACATCTCCTTTTATGGTCAGGGTGTGCTGTCCTGACTTAGCACACACACCCAGAGACAGGAAGGAGGAATATAAAAACTGATGGTTTGGCTTCTCCGAGTTCGGAGCGCCTCATTTTTCTGACCTGACCTCCTCCAGGAACTGCGGTCCAGTATAATGACGCCTCGGTCTCCTTAGACGCATCCTCGCTCATCCATGCGGACTGGACACTGGCCGAGAGTTAGTGGGCGGCCGAGGGTGGAGTCGGCTCTCTTGGTTGCTTTGTTGGGTCTGCTCCTGTCTCCGGCCATGCTCCTCCCACCCCACCACAGAGGCCACCACAGTGTATATGTTTTTTATATTTTTTTGTAGCTGTATGTAGAAATGGCTGGTTGCATCAGCTGTGCTCATTTAATGTCTTTAATGTCCTTTGTGTTGTTTGATGTTTCCCTCTTACACACATTCATGTGTGCTATGGCTATGTGTTTTTTTTCCCTCGGCCTCAGTCTGGACCCCCTCTCCAGGCCCAGGCTTAGAGTGAACCCCCCCCCAGCGTTTACCCGTTTCTCACCTTTTTTGTAAGCGGCGCCGGAAGTTGGCAGACCCATCAGCGATCCTGTTCTGTCTCCCTTAATCTAAAGTATTTCTGATTCTGATCAAGCAACTTTTGGTCCGGTAAAGCGTCTCCGACGTCTCTTTTGATCCAGCCGCACTGCCGTGTCATCCTTCTGTCCGGACGAGGATGACAAGACCAGAAATACACATCAATATTGTTAGAATAATCATGTATATATATTATCACACAACTTTAGTATGCTTAAAGTCTGTTGCTTTAGTTATTAGCTATTATGCTCAAGTTAGACTTTTCTATCTGTGCAAAGACAAAAACTTCTTGTCTGAGGGGTGGCCTCAGCCGCAGATGTTATCTTTGTTTTAGCCCGCTAACAGCCAAGGACTTCAAGAACCTCAACAAAGATAAGATGACAGCACGCAGACAAAGCGGAGACAAGGCGAAATCACAAGGCCCCCAGCACATTCCGTCACGTATTGTGCGTCCTGGACCTGCTTTGCATAATATATGTGACCACTCCTTTTAAAGGCGGCCTTAGTGATGTTGACTGTGGAACTCCTGAATAAATAAAGGAACGCGGGAGCTGAACCTTAGAGCGTAGGGCGAGATTGTGACTAAGTGTGCAGCTCCATGCGTTCTCCTCATGAGCTAAATTGAACTCTGTCTCTGCATGATTCCTTGCTTCTTGTCTGATTAATAGATGTCATCAGTGTTTTTACCTGACAAATATCAAACACCAAAACCACACAATCTCTTGTTTAGGGCCACAAAAAGCCCCGCGCCCGCCCTGATCCTCAATAAACCAAGCACTGAAGTTAATTGTTTTCCATTAAGACGACTACGGTCCCTCACATTTGGGAACAAGGCGTCCATCTGCTGTGTGTGGTATTTACTTGAGTGGAGGAAGGGTGTAAATGTCGCCGGCCTCCACTGAGCTGCTCTCAGCGCACAGCAGCAAACCGGAGACGGCGGCATCTCCCAGTGACAAAGCTGAGGCGTGCTAATCGGCGAGCTAAAAGGCTGCCAGCAGTCGTCAGCGGCAGGCAACAGAGAGGAGGAGAGGGGACATCCTCCTTCCCTGCTGTGGGCTTCCTTTTCACAGCAAACACACACACACACCCTTGCTGTCAGCTCTCTATGAAGGAACGTTCTTATACATACTCCAAATTATAAAAATATATTAGTTAATTCTCTCAATCCTTTGTGTATACATCATGATCTAAAGCAGGGGTGTCAAACTGGTTTTCATTGAGGGCCACATGGTACTTATGGTTGCCCTCAGAGGGACGATTTTAACAATGAGTAATATATGAATATACATGTATATTTATATAATACATTAATAATATATGTTAGAATAATTGTTTCTAAATTATCACAAAAACTTTGTATTACATTGAGTTCCTAGCAGGGGGACGGGAGCTGTCTTTGAAACCTTCATGTGACTAACCTAAAGGGGGAAGTCACATGAAGGGGTTTCTGTGTTCTTTCATGTATAGTAATCAATAGAAGGATGTTGTTCTGGCCCAAGGACTTCAGAGCGGAGAGATGACAGGATCTGCCCAATTTCCAGATTACCTCTTTTTGAAGTATTTTACGAACTCTTTTTGAAGTATTTTACGAACTCTTTTTGAACAGACCTTTCCTGTGAATTGTTTACGACCTTTTCTGTGAACTTTTTGCGACCTTTGTCCTTTGGAAACAAAGGTGGCCATGTGGTCGGGGAGGGTCCAAAATAAAAGAAGGAGGCATGCAATCTTTTGGCAGAGCGTGCTGAGATACTGTAAAAGAGTACAGTGTGTCCAGGCGTGTCTCCTCAATTGAGTCCAAATTGAATTCTGTCTCTGTTTAATTCTTTGCCTCTTGTCTTGTTTAATAGATGTCATCAGTGTTTGAACCTGACAATATATATTTTTTACATAAGCTGCATTTTCCTTAAACAACTGGCAGCTCAGTCACCAGAATTTTACAGTAAAATCAATGTTGTTTTAATGTATTATTTGTTTGTTTTTTAATTTTTTAGTGTCTTACTGTATATGGAAAAAAAAACAGTACCAAAGTTGATTTTACGATAAAAAAACAACTCAGTCGGTGGAATTTCCCCCATATAAAATGTATATATATATATATACACACATATATATATATATATATATATATATATATATATAAATTATATATTTGTTTGTATATGAATAATTTATATAAAATATTATACATATATAGAAATATGAAAATAAATGTATATACATCTATGTATACTAATATGTATATATTACATTAATAAATCTATGAAAATATATTATATACATATTTTATATTAGACTTAGATTAACTTTATTGATCCACAAGGGAAATTGTTCCACACAGTAGCTCAGTAACAAAAGATGGAAAGGGTAAGGATGGAAAGGATAATGCAGGTATAAAGTAAACTAAAAATGTACCATCCATCCATCCATCCATCCATTTTATCCCGCTTATCCATAGTAGCAATATAAAATATGTGTAATATTTACATATTACATATTATATATACAGTATATAATATATACACTGATATATTATATTATAATATATTATATATAATATTAATGTGGAGGGAGAGTGTGAGCAAAGGTCACCGCCTCTGTCCATGGGTGCTGAAGACACACTATCAGACGGGGGCGTGGCAGTGCTGACGGCGAGACACAGCTGGCAGGTGATTAGATTTCCCAGGTAGTACGAGTTGTCTAATCATCTATCGTCTTTAACAGTAAGCGGCCGGGAGCAGAGAGGAAGAGAGGATACGGACGTGACTGGAAAGTCACGTTCGGGGGGAGAGGAACTTTGTTGGAACAATTTGAGTATTAAAACCTTTGTTAAAAAACGCACGCTTGGCTCTTGTGCCGTGTCTTCAGTGGAACTGCTAGGAAGCGACTTCCACAATTATATATATATATTTTGTTTTAATTATATTTTTTCAATTTTTTTCTATTTTTATATAATATATACAATATTTATGTATGTATGTATAGATCAAATCTGGGCATATTAAGGCCCGGGGGCCACATGCGGCCCGTTAAGCATTTCAATCTGGCCCGCCGGACATTCCCAAATATTTTTTTTAGATCTTTAAGATGGAAAGTGTAGCTGCCATTATGATGTGCAGTGATGTTTTCAAATGACCGTAAGTCTTGAACTATACAAAGTATTTCAATGGTTGGAATCTGCGCTTTTGCATGATATACTAGTTACTATGGTAATTAATTAGTTACTATGGTAATCTAAGTCAAAGCAGCTCAGACGAGGCACCAAGCAGTGGGGGTGGGGAGCGTTTCCACAGAGTGAAATGTGGGTGTCAGGGACAGACGTGGAAGGAGATTTTCACAACAAAGCTTCCAAAGCTTAGTGATATATCAGATTGTATATTGTATTTTTACCCTTTGCGTTCATATTTCGCTGTTTGTCACATTTTTGTCGCGTTTTGCTTGATTGTAAAACATGTCGATCGAGAGGGGGTGTAACGTTCATATGTTGTCAATATTCAGTGTTTTATCGTTCATAGAAAAAAAATTCCATTCCGTTTTTTAAGGCGATCTGTCAAAACGTTTTTAGCACTCAATCAGACATTATTGTGAGGTTTTGTATTAGTGTTCCTAAAAATAGATATACCGGCCCTCAGACACATTTATTTCTCTAAATTTGGCCCCCCAGTCAAAATAATTGCCCAGGCCTGGTATAGATTATATATAGATTTTATATAAAAAAAAAAGATATATATGTGATTTAAAAAATAAAATAAAATAAAACAAATCTATAGGCATATATATATATATATATATATATATATATATATATATATATATATATACATATATATATATATATATATATATATATATCAGTGACGTGCGGTGAGGTTGATGGCTGGTGAGGCACTGACTTCATCACAGTCAGATTTACAAACATATGAACCCTAAAGAGTATCTTATTCACCATTTGATTGGCAGCAGTTAACGGGTTATGTTTAAAAGCTCATACCAGCATTTTTCCCTGCTTGGCACTCAGCATCAAGGGTTGGAATTGGGGGTTAAATCACCAAAAATGATTCCCGGGCGCGGTGCCGCTCCTGCCCACTGCTCCCCTCACCTCCCAGGGGGTGATCAAGGGGATGGGTCAAATGCAGAGGACAAATTTCATTACACCTAGTGTGTGTGTGACAATCATTGCTACTTTAACTTAACTTTAACTTTACACATACAAACTGTAGCACACAAAAAAGCACATTTATTAAAAAAAACGTTATTATGGTCTTACCTTTACTAAATGAAGTCCATGCGCTGCAACTAAAGCCCTCACTTAAACTTTCCACGTGCAAGATTGAATCTATTTAAAAAAGTGTAACCGAGGGTTTATAAATGTCGCCTATACTGTATGAAACTACAAAATAACAAAAACGGAGGCTCCAGTTTACACGAGGACCACTTTATTTACGTTCTTTCAAAAACTTCCGCTCCACTCCGTGACATCACTTCTGCTCTTAGCGCCTTCAAAATAAGAGCTCAAGGCATATACTGTATAACAGCGCATAACAGGAACTTAACATCACAAAGAGGAAAGCCCATGAAAATAGGTTACAAAAGTTATTTAATAAGAAGCCAAAAAGTGCAAAAACAATAATGTTCATGTTGGAGGAGTTGTGAATTAGATACACCTGCAGTCTGCAGGTGTACCTAATGTTGTGGCCCTGCAGTCATTCACAACTCGTCCAACACGAACATTATTGTTTTTGCACTTTCTGGCTTCTTATGAAATAACTTTTTTAAATAGATTCAATCTTGCACGTGGAAAGTTTAAGTGTGGGCTTTAGTTGATATAACAATTCTACGGCGGGGGTGCAGGAGGCGGGGCTACTGGAGCCTCAGCCAGTGCGTCTTTTGCAGCCGTTTTATGATCGCTCAGCACAAGAAATACGTTACACACATACAGTTGTTGACAAAATACACTGTACATTATATACCTCAGCTAACTAAACTATGGAAATGTATAATATAATTCATATAGCAATACGGTCTCACTGCACAGCAGGCCAGCAGTTAGCCGAGTCCGTCCATGTTGAGGCACTGAGTGACGTGCCTCAACTGGCTGCTGTTCACCGCACCGTCTCTTCTCAGTATTTGAACGGCAAATGTGAAAATTCAGTGATTTTGAATAAAAATAATCTAAAACTGGTGAAGTTAAATGGAAAATAACTTTATAGTATTATCACTGCATACATATAACAATTTAATTATTTTTTTTTCTTTTTACATTTTTTTTCTTTCCATGATGGCAGGTGAGGCGCCTCACCTGCCTCTAGTGACTGCACGTCACTGCTGTATATATGTATATATATATATATATATATATATATATATATATATATATATATATATATATATATATATATATATATATATATATATATATATTGTATACCTCTCTCTCTCTATATATATATATATATACATATATATATATATATATATATGAGAGAGAGAGAGAGAGAGAGAGAGAGAGAGAGAGAGAGAGAGAGAGAGAACATATGTCTTCAAAGTATGCAGTTTTTTAAAAACTAAAATAGATACTTTTGTTGAGGCTGGAGACAATTATTCATGTTTACATGTTTCTTATGGGGAACTCTGCTTCACTATACAAGAACCAATTAGGTTCGTAAATTGAGGTTCCACTGTAGTACTTCACGTTCCACTCTAGTACTTTACGTAGAAATCGGCATTGAAAAAAAACATATCGGTCTACTCAAAAGCACGTTAATACAAGTAGTTGATCATAAACTGGTAATATTTGCGCACAATCAAGTCTCAAAGGGGGAAAATGAATACAGAGTTGACTTGCCTTGCCGTCTAAACGTCGGCGCTAAAGAGTTTATGGAAAGTGTTTAGCAGAGAGACTCGACTGACAGGACACTATGCAGACCCTCAATACTTCCTGCGCTGACAAGACTGAGGCTTAATAACCCCTGCAGACTTCTGAGAGATTATTCTCCCGTCAATGTTCCAAAACCGTGCGTTCCTTTACTTTTCCCAGACACTTTGGGAGATAGCGCGGCAGCACCAGATAAAGAGTGCCAGGAACATTCTGCCGTGTGTCGAGATAAGCGTGAGGATGGAGCGGACGGATCATGACAAAACGTCGTGCCAAAAGACCTTTTAAGGAAACTCGGGAGAGAAAAAAAACAAACGTTTTCTTTGAACTGAAGAGCACAAACCGTTGGAGCGCTTTGCGGCCTCTCCCATGAATAAAAAAATAAATCAAATGTATCGACCGTATACCCGAGGGAGCCCAACTGAGCCATAAAAATTCTAAGAATATTTTGGCAAAAAAAGAAGGTCGGGATTTTCCGCTCTGTAGTCACAAATCAAAACATCGGCAGTCCTCCTGGGAAGTGAAGGGATGGTATTATTTTTCTAAATACTCCCTATTTTTATACCATTTTAGATTGTTGTTGTTTGTGGGTATTGTTTCCACTCGAACCAATACCAGATGATACTTTAAAGGCCTACTGAAACCCACTAATACCGACCACGCAGTCTGATAGTTTATATATCAATGATGAAATCTTAACATTGCAACACATGCCAATACGGCTTACTAAAGTGCAATTTTAAATTTTGCGCGACATATCCTGCTGAAAACGTCTCGGTATGATGACGTCGGCGCGTGACGTCGCGGATTGTAGAGGACATTTTAGGACAGCATGGTGGCCAGCTATTAAGTCGTCTGTTTTCATCGCAAAATTCCACAGTATTCTGGACATCTGTGTTGGTGAATCTTTTGCAATTTGTTCAATGAACAATGGAGACAGCAAAGAAGAAAGCTGTAGGTGGGAAGCGGTGTATTGCGGCAGGTGTTGAGCCGGATAACGCACCCCCGCCGTAGAATGCACCCCCTGACTGTTGTGCCGGATAACACAGCCGGTGTTTCATTGTTTACATTCCCGGAAGATGACAGTCAAGCTTTACCATTGGCCTGTGGAGAACTGAGACAACAGAGACTCTTACCAGGAGGACTTTGAGTTTGATACGCAGACACGGTACTGTGAGTACACATGCAGCTGCGGCTTCCAAACATTTGATCGCTTGCCCGTACATGCGTGCCGCTATGTGCATGTCACGTACAAAACTTTGGGGACTTTAGGGAAATATATGTGCTGTATGAACTTTGGGGAGGTGAACGGTACCTTGGGCTGTGGGATTGAGTGTGTTGTGCAGGTGTTTGAGTTGTATTGGCGGGTTATATGGACGGGAGGGAGGAGGTGTTTGTTATGCGGGATTAATTTGTGGCATTTTAAATATAAGCCTGGTTGTGTTGTGGCTAATAGAGTATATATATGTCTTGTGTTTATTTACTGTTTTAGTCATTCCCAGCTGAATATCAGGTCCCACCCGCCTCTCACAGCATCTTCCCTATCTGAATCGCTCCCACTGCCCTCTAGTCCTTCACTCTCACTTTCTTCATCCACGAATCTTTCATCCTCACTCAAATTAATGGGGAAATCGTCGCTTTCTCGGTCCGAATCGCTCTCGCTGCTGGTGGCCATGATTGTAAACAATGTGCAGATGTGAGGAGCTCCACAACCTGTGACGTCACGCTACTCGTCTGCTACTTCCGGTACAGGCAAGGCTTTTTTTATCAGCGACCAAAAGTTGCGAACTTTATCGTCGATGTTCTCTACTAAATCCTTTCAGCAAAAATATGGCAATATCGCGAAATGATCAAGTATGACACATAGAATGGACCTGCTATCCCCGTTTAAATAAGAAAATCGCATTTCAGTAGGCCTTTAAAAACGGTGCAATGTTTAAACAGGGCCTGAACTTTTATCTTTATTTTTATGGAATCTTACGACGTTAAATATTTTTTTGAATTTTATTTCTTGTTTTATCCTTTTTTTTAAATTAATTTATTTACATTTTCGTATTTTAGGTGATACATTCTGCACTTCTTTTAAGGTATATTTTACTATTGCATTTTATTCATCCTTCCGTGTTAACATGTAAATGCGACACTATGTCAAATTGCAAATTGTTTCTTATGTCTGTACAGCACTTTGGCCAACTGGGGTTGTTTTTAAATGTGCAGTATAAATAAATAAACAGAACTGAACTTAAAAAAGACTTGTAACTGAAATAGGCCCAATTACATTGTGGAGGGGGGCGTGGCCTGCTGACCTGCAGCGAAGCGGGGTGTGCCAGGACCGGCTTCGAGATCGGCGACAGGTGGCCCACCTGGGCTTGCTTATGTAATCACCTGTCGCTCTGTTAAAAGGCAGCAGCGGGGGAGGAGAGAGTACTCCCTGTACTGTACTGTAAAGTTCAAATTTGAATGACAATAAACAGGAAGTCTAAGTCTAAGTCTAAGTCTAAGGTGGTGGAGCTGGAGCGAGAGCGAGAGACAGAGACAGCCAGACAAGGACAATTGCTGAAAAGCACTGAAGAAACTGAACTATTGCAAAATAAAACAGTGTTCTAAACCCTGAACGGAGCTGTCATGTCGGTTATTGGTGGTCCGAGGAACCCGGAGGAAAGAAACCTCCACATACATAAATATAGTACATTCCAAATATGAAAAAATACATTTTCGTAATTAGGGTTGTACGGTATACTGGTACTAATGAATTTAAAACGGTGCTATACTGCTTTTGTAAAATACCGGTACTTTCATTTTTCATCGACATGATAAGCCGGGGCGTACGTTCGTCAACACACACACACGCACACAGCCCTTGCAAGCAGAAACAGTGTGAAGACAGAATACGGACATATTTTAGCTTTAAAGCTAACTATAAAGGTGTCACTATAAACACTGAAGCGCCTCTCTAAAAGTGGTTCTCTAAATCATACCTAGCTAACAGCTGGCTAGCGGCTAACGTCTCTTTGTAGTGTGTTAGCTTGGTGGGAAACGCACGGCCCGCCACTGTAAATCTGTTATTACTATTTAGGACGCATGGAATGGGGAAAGACATATTTTTGACGTATATTAAGTATCGTGAATAGAATATAATAGAATAGAATAGAATAGAAAGTACTTTATTGATCCCTGGGGGAAATTCAGCACCACAGTTCGCTCACAATAAACAATAAATACGTAGGTATTTTTTACATGTGAATAATATAAATACAGTCTATTATACAGCATTATTCACATGTGAATAATATAAATACAGTCTATTATACAGCATTATTCACATGTGAATAACATAAATACAGTCTATTATACAGCATTATTCACATGTGAGTAACATAAATACAGTCTATTATACAGCATTATTCAAAAGTGAATAATATAAATACAGTCTATTATACAGCATTATTCACATGTGAATAACATAAATGCAGTCTATTATACAGCATTATTCAAAAGTGAATAATATAAATACAGTCTATTATACAGCATTATTCACATGTGAATAACATAAATGCAGTCTATTATACAGCATTATTCACATGTGAATAACATAAATACAGTCTATTATACAGCATTATTCACATATGAATAATATAAATAGTCTATTATACAGCATTATTCACATGTGAATAATATAAATACAGTCTATTATACAGCATTATTCACATGTGAATAACATAAATACAGTCTATTATACAGCATTATTCACATGTGAATAATATAAATACAGTCCATCATACAGCATTATTCACATGTGAATAATATAAATACAGTCTATTATACAGCATTATTCACATGTGAATAACATAAATACAGTCTATTATACAGCATTATTCACATGTGAATAACATAAATACAGTCTATTGTACAGCATTATTCACATGTGAATAATATAAATACAGTCTATTATACAGCATTATTCACATGTGAATAATATAAATACATTATACATTTACAGTACATGTAGAGTCAAAAGGAACATATGCATTATACGGTCTGATGGCTGTCGGTATGAAGGACTTTCTGTGTCGTTCCGTGTTGCATTTTGGGAGTCCCCAAAAAGTAGTTTTCCTTTAAAAATGCAGTAATAAGTCACTTTTCAACCTTCATTAAATATTTTCATAACTTTTGGGATGATACATGGACTTACTACTAGTTGAAGGACACGAGGTCGTGGCATTTTTTTTTTTTAATCGATTAAGAATTGTTACAAATAAAAATCATGATTCATGATCATAATGCGGGTATCAGTCGCGGTTTTGCTATCATTTGAGTTTGAAACAATAATACTAACTGTTGGGAGTATAATCGCTGCAATTTAATAAAGGTGAGTATTGTATGAAACCCAAAAATGGTGGAAGATTTTCAGTTTAGAGTTTGATAAATACACATGAAATTGATGTGGGGCAAACTTACAGGTTGAGCTTGTGTCCCCTCTATTTTGTCTGCCATTTTACTCCCCACCCTGCATCTGTTTTGTTATTTTGCGCAAATAACAGTAGCCTTTAGTTGATTCAGCAGCATTGGAACATTACTGCTGAAAGTTTTGTTTTTATACTTGCAAATTGTTGTTTTTTACTCGTAAATCATTGGGTGTGAGTAAAAACATTTTTTTGTGTGTTTGTGGAATTTTGGCAGTAATTTCACTCCATTCGAATTGACATTTAATTCCGGAGGAAAGGTTTTTTTTGGCCACGATAACCAAAGCTGTGCTTGGAGGAGTGAAGGCGGGTGCATGGCAGGATGCTGATGGAAATATAAAAGGAGATTCAATAACCTCAAAGCACCAGCTAGACTGCTGCTGTTTCCCCCCAAAACAAGCTTGTGGTTACAGAATGGAAAAGACAGGCTCACATTCAAGCAGACACAAAAACTGAAATTCCAATGAAAAGTCCAAGTTTATCTGAGTGTAAGGAGCATGTCAGAAAGCAAAAATGTCTAAAACTACCTTTCATTTCCCGCTAACTGCTCATCCATCACTCTTGACGTGCATGTTCAACTGTGGAACCAGAACTTTAAAACAATGTCACTGGTCTGATTAATATACTGTAGCTGCACTTGGAAATCATCATGCACTATACTTCATACTTCCTACTTGGTAGTAGTACAAAAGCCAAAACCAGTGAAGTTGGCACGTTGTGTAAATGGTAAATAAAAACAGAATACAATGATTTGCAAATCATTTTCAAGCCATATTCAATTGAATTCACTACAAAGACAAGATATTTGATGTTCAAACTCATAAACTTTATTTTTTTTTGCAAATAATAATTAACTTAGAATTTCATGGCTGCAACACGTGCCAAAGTAGTTGGGAAAGGGCATGTTCACCACTGTGTTACATCACCTTTTCTTTTAACAACACTCAATAAACGATTGGGAACTGAGGAAACTAATTGTTGAAGCTTTGAAAGTGGAATTCTTTCCCATTCTTGTTTTATGTAGAGCTTCAGTCGTTCAACAGTCCGGGGGTCTCCGCTGTCGTATTTTACGCTTCATAATGCGCCACACGTTTTCGATGGGAGACAGGTCTGGACTGCAGGCGGGCCAGGAAAGTACCCGCACTCTTGTGTTGTAGCACGTGCTGAATGTGGCTTGGCATTGTCTTGCTGAAATAAGCAGGGGCGTCCATGAAAAAGACGGCGCTTAGATGGAAGCATATGTTGTTCCAAAGCCTGTATGTACCTTTCAGCAATAATGGTGCCTTCACAGATGTGTAAGTTACCCATGCCTTGGGCACTAATACACCCCCATACCATCACAAATGCTGGCTTTTGAACTTTGCGCCGAGAACAGTCCGTATAGTTATTTTCCTCTTTGGTCCGGAGGACACGACGTCCACGGTTTCCAAAAACAATTTTGAAATGTGGACTCGTCAGACCACTTTGCATCAGTCCATCTTAGATGAGCTCAAGCCCAGCGAAGCCGGGGACGTTCCCGGGTGTTGTTGATAAATGGCTTTCGCTTTGCATAATAGAGTTTTAACTCACACTTGCATATGTAGCAACGAACTGTAGTTACTGACAGTGGTTTTCTGAAGTGTCCCTGAGCCGGTGTCGCTTTTTGAGGGATCGAAGGTCACGGGCATTCAATGTTGGTTTTCAGCCTTGCCGCTTACGTGCAGTGATTTCTCCAGAGTCTCTGAACTTTTTGATGATATTACGGACCGTAGATGGTGAAATCCCTAAATTCCTTGCAATAGCTTGTTGAGAAATGTTCTTAAACTGTTCAACAATTTTCTCACGCATTTGTTCACAAAGTGGCGACCCTCGCCCCGTCCTTGTTTGTGAATGACTCATGGAAGCAGCTTTTATACCCAATCATGGCACCCACCTGTTCTCAATTAGCCTGTTCACCTGTGGCATGTTCCAAATAAGTGTTTGATGAGCATTCCTCATCTTTCTCAGTCTTTTTTGTTACTTGTGCCAGCTTTTATGAAACATGTTGGAGGCATCAAATTCCAAATGAGCTAATATTTGCAAAAAATAACAAGGTTTTCCAGTTCGAACGTTAAATATCTTGTCTTTGCAGTCCATTCAATTGAATATAAGTTGAAAAGGATTTGCAAGTCATTGTATTCTGTTTTTATTTACCATTTACACAACGTGACAACTTCACTGGTTTTGGGTTTTGTACATTTAGTCACCCTAGGAATCGTAATCCAATCGTTAGATGCCCAAACATTCACACCCCAACCTAACGCTACCTTTTTATCAACTCTGATATTAATCAAAGTGAATAAAAACGACAACACTGACATGAGCACACAACTCCAAGCATGAATATTGATGCTTTTATTTATTTTGTCAAGTATTGCACGGTCACAGTGAGCGTGGAACTCTGACCATATAGTGAACACGTGTCACCGCTCAAATGCACCACTCCCCCTTTTACACATGACAGGACTCTTCTAACCTTGCTTCACTTCCTGTAAACTTCACACAAAAACCGTTGCCTCCTTCAGGCGACACGTACAGTGTGCACCTATTATTATAAAAAGGATGCATTGTTGTTGCACATGAACAAAGTTTATATTCAAACTGAGATGTTAGGAGTATTTAAAAGATTGCCTCTTCTTATTATTAACAGTTTCAGCAGCTTGCTAACAGCCGCCCACAAAAGGTGTGAACACTTTTAGCTTTAAAGCACAATCAAGTAAGAGGAACTTGCAGCATTACAAATATTCATGAAGTTTGGTAGGCGCTTTTGGTAGCCATCCACAAGCTTCTGCTTGAATTTTCGACCACTCCTCTTGACAAAATTGGTGCAGTTCAGCTAAATGTGTTGGTTTTCTGACATGGACTTGTTTCTTCAGCATTGTCCACACGTTTAAGTCAGGACTTTGGGAAGGCCATTCTAAAACCTTCATTCTAGCCTGATTTAGCCATTCCTTTACCACTTTTGACGCGTGTTTGGGGTCATTGTCCTGTTGGAACACCCAATTTAGCCCAAGACCCAACCTCTGTGCTGATGATTTTAGGTTGTCCTGAGGAATTTGGAGGTAATCCTCCTTTTTCATTGTCCCATTTACTCTCTGTAAAGCACCAGTTCCATTGGCAGCAAAACAGGCCCAGAGTATAATACTACCACCACCATGCTTGACGGTAGGTCTGGTGTTCCTGGGATTAAAGGCCGTGTAGCTATGATAAAGAACACATGTTTTGGCGTGTTTTATTTTTCGTAGTTTGCCTAACAGTAATAGAATATTCTTATATGCTATAAATGACCAAAAAACTGGAAATATAATCCCAGAGAAGGGGGCGGGGGGGTCAGCTATTTTTAAGTTCAAGAAACAATATGATTAGGTTATATATACATGCGTATATCCTACATAAACAAAGTATGAATACAGTAGATATCTATATATCTTAGGAACCTATAGACTGTATCTATAGACTGTTTATTCTGTCTTGACACTTTGTATCAGTGACGTGCGGTGAGGTTGATGACTGGTGAGGCACTGACTTCATCACAGTCAGATTTACAAACATATGAACCCTAAAGAGTATCTTATTCACCATTTGATTGGCAGCAGTTAACGGGTTATGTTTAAAAGCTCATACCAGCATTCTTCCCTGCTTGGCACTCAGCATCAAGGGTTGGAATTGGGGGTTAAATCACCAAAAATGATTCCCCTCACCTCCCAGGGGATGATCAAGGGATGGGTCAAATGCAGAGGACAAATTTCACCACACCTAGTGTGTGTGTGTGTGTGACAATCATTGGTACTTTAACTTAACTTTAACTTTACACATACAAACTGTAGCACACAAAAAAGCACATTTAATTTAAAAAAAAAACATTATTATGGTCTTACCTTTACTTATAAGTGCGGAAACAGTGGTGTTCGTGTTGGAGGAGTTGTGAATGAATGAAATATGAAATCCGTGCTGCAGTCTGCAGGTGTACCTAATGTTGTGTCCCTGCAGTCCTTCACGGCTCCTCCGGCGCGAGCATTGTTGTTTTTGCACTTTTTGGCTTCTTGTTAAGTGACTTTGTTTGGGTGGATTCGGTCTTGCACGTGGAGGGTTTGGGTGTGGGCTTTGGTTGGTGTGGCGCTCCCGTCGGGGGGTGCATTCTGCACGGGGGTGCATTAACCGGCACCAGGAGGCGGGATTACTGCGAGCCTCACACAGTGCGTCTCCGCAGCAGTTTTATGATCGCTCAGCACAAGAAATACTTTACACACATACAGTTGTTGACAAAATACACTGTACATTATATACCTCAGCTAACTAAACTATGGAAATGTATAATATAGTTCATATAGCAATACGGTCTCACTGCACAGCAGGCCAGCAGTTAGCCGAGTCCGCAATCCATGGTGAGGCACAACGCAGCGATTTTGAATACAAATAATCTAAAACTGGTGAAGTTAAATGGAAAATAACATTATAGTATAATCACTAAATACAATTTAATTAATTTTTTTTTCTTTTTACATTTTTTTTCTTTCCATGATGGCAAGTGAGGCCCCGCCTCACCTGCCTTCAGTGACTGCACGTCACTGCTTTGTATTGATATTTGGGACGGCGTGGCGCAGTGGCAGAATGGCCGTGCGCGACCCGAGGGTCCCTGGTTCAATCCCCACCTAGTACCAACCTCGTCATGTCCGTTGTGTCCTGAGCAAGACACTTCACCCTTGCTCCTGATGGGTGCTGGTTAGCGCCTTGCATGGCAGCTCCCTCCATCAGTGTGTGAATGTGTGTGTGAATGGGTAAATGTGGAAGTAGTGTCAAAGCGCTTTGAGTACCTTGAAGGTAGAAAAGCGCTATACAAGTACAACCCATTTATCATTTATATTTTCTATTACATTCTTCCCTTAAATGATCATGTTTACAGTAGGGATGTCCGATAATGGCTTTTTGCCAATATCCAATATTCCGATATTGTCCAACTCTTTAATTACCGATACCGATATCAACCGATACCGATATAAACCAATATATACAGTCGTGGAATTAACACATTATTATGCCTAATTTGGACAACCAGGTGTGGTGAAGATAAGGTACTTTTAAAAAAAAGTTATAAAATAAAACAAGATAAATAAATTAAAAACATTTTCTTGAATAAAAAAGAAAGTATCCATCCATCCATCCATCTTCTTCCGCTTATCCGAGGTCGGGTCGCGGGGGCAGCAGCCTAAGCAGGGAAGCCCAGACTTCCCTCTCCCCAGCCACTTCGTCCAGCTCTTCCTGTGGGACCCCGAGGCGTTCCCAGGCCAGCCGGGAGACATAGTCTTCCCAACGTGTCCTGGGTCTTCCCCGCGGCCTCCTACCGGTCGGACGTGCCCTAAACACCTCCCTAGGGAGGCGTTCGGGTGGCATCCTGACCAGATGCCCGAACCACCTCATCTGGCTCCTCTCAATGTGGAGGAGCAGCGGCTTTACTTTGAGCTCCCCCTGGATGGCAGAGCTTCTCACCCTATCTCTAAGGGAGAGCCCCGCCACCCGGCGGAGGAAACTCATTTCGGCCGCTTGTACCCGTGATCTTGTCCTTTCGGTCATAACCCAAAGCTCATGACCATAGGTGAGGATGGGAACGTAGATCGACCGGTAAATTGAGAGCTTTGCCTTCCGGCTCAGCTCCTTCTTCACCACAACGGATCGATACAGCGTCCGCATTACTGAAGACGCCGCACCGATCCGCCTGTCGATCTCACGATCCACTCTTCCCTCACTCGTGAACAAGACTCCGAGGTACTTGAACTCCTCCACTTGGGGCAAGATCTCCTCCCCAACCCGGAGATGGCACAAAGAAAGTAAAACAATATAAAAACATTAGTAAGTAATTAATGAAAATTAGTAAAATTAATTGTTAAAGGTTAGTACTATTAGTGGACCAGCAGCACGCACAATCATGTGTGCTTACGGACTGTATCCCTTGCAGACTGTATTGATATATATTGATATATAATGTAGGAACCAGAATATTAATAACAGAAAGAAACAACCCTTTTGTGTGAATGAGTGTAAATGAGTGTAAATGGGGGAGGAAGTTTTTTTGGGTTGGTGCACCAATTGTAAGTGTATCTTGTGTTTTTTATGTTGATTTAATAAAAAACAAAACCAAAAAAACCCCGATACCGATAAAAAAAAACGATACCGATAATTTCCGATATTACATTTTAATGCATTTATCGACATCTCTCCCTAGTTTACAGTGATTGTTTTATATGTTTTTATTTATGTATGTCGCTTTGGATAAAAGCGTCTGCCAAATACTTAAACACAAACATATATAAACACCTGAAAGTCTTTATATCAGCTAAAACCACCAATCTGTTTCACTGGATTCAGAATAAAACCAAACTATGTCTTATCCAACAATGTTAGTATTTGAATATTGTTACTTGAAGACTTATTCCTGGTTGCAATTATACTGTTAAGAAATTATTGTCTTATACTTTGCCTAAAATGAGCAGCTCGGGGACAACTCTGTGGTAATATTATTTTCACAAAATACAACCAATAGTACGTTAATGTTAAATCTTACTTGTGAAAAGTAAATCCCCCGATTCCTATTTTCAACAGTCCACTCATTTGAGCAGGAAAACGCTGAACGCCAGCCCGGCTCCTCATCACCACTTCAAGATGGCGGCCGAATTTCTCGCGTCACAGCAGCTTATAAGATGTCTATGGTCTTCCCGCTGAAGAGATCCTGTACGCGGAAGTGACGCTTACATTCTAGGACGGCCATTGGTTAAAAGTAGCTAAAGCCCCGCCCTTTTCATGACGATTACAACACATGTAACTATTTAACTTCCGGTGCCGGCGCTGGTTACAAAACATTAAAAGGCGCCAACTTGATGTGTTACTCAATTACCGCACACGACTTTCAGCTGAGGAGCTTTTTATCCAGAATAATATTAAAAAAACTCACTTTTTGACGGACATGGAGACGAGACGTCTAAAGCACCAACCTGCAGAAAAGGTAAGGGTTGTTTGTCGTGTGGTGGAACTAATTAGTATATGTAGTGTTTGCTGTGTTTTCATACGTAGCGTAATTGTGGCGTAATTTGACGTTGTTAATTTAGCAGGAGGCGACCCCGGTCCAGATGAAGGGAGTCCGCACATCTCGACCAGTCTTGGCACCCAAACGCCTTCGATACTCCCCTGCTGCTCCCCCGCCACCCAGGAGACAGGTGGGACACACATTGCTGTAAATTACGCCATTGTTATCAAACACTATGACGGTGTTGCCCACCTCTCAGTAAGGAGAGCAGCTATTGGAGCTCGTAAAAGTCGCCCAATGACGTAATTGCCTCATTTGCATAATTTGGCCTGTTGGAAGCCGAAAGAGAGGACTTTTGTGAGAGTAATGATTGCAACTGAAAATTAACTTCTGTTGAATCTTTGTTTTCTTTACATTTAAATCAGTTTTGCTCTGCTTTTATTATGCAAAAACAACTTTTCTTACCTGCTGTGCAGTGACATGCGGTGAACTAAACCAGTGTTTTTCAACCTTTTTGAGCCAATGCATTAGAGATGCGCGGATAGGCAATTATTTCATCCGCAACCGCATCAGAAAGTCGTCAACCATCCGCAATCCACCCGATCTAACATTTGATCAGAACCGCATCTGCCCGCACCCGCCCGTTGTTATATATCTAATATAGACGATGCAAGGCATTAGTGAGGTTATAAAGCTTTTGCCTGTTAAAGAAAGGAGACTGATCCAATGCAGCACAGACATTCGCGTGCCACGCTGTCACGACCCAGACGCACACCAGTGCGCAATCATATGGGAGCCGCGCTGAGCGCACCTCCAAGCGCGTCTCGCTGCCGGCGACGGCCGGGTATATGGGCCCGACGCTCCAGCGCCATCCATTTTCAGGGCTAGTTGATTCGGCAGGTGGGTTGTTACACACTCCTTAGCGGGTTCCAACTTCCATGGCCACCGTCCTAGCTGCTGTCTATATCAACCAGGGTGAGCCCCACCCCTTTCGTGAGCGCACTGCGCGCGGAGTGACCCCTGTTACGCGCCCCCGGCAACAGGGGTGGCGGGCAGGTAAGCTGCGCTGGCGGAGCGCGCGGAGTGACCCCTGTTACGAGCCCCCGGCCACCGGGGTGGCGGGCAGGTAAGCTGCTTACCTGCTGCGCGTGATGCCGGCTGCGGCGAAGGCGGACGAGGCGGGGTGTCGGTGCGGTGGTGACCCTGGACGTGCGTCGGGCCCTTCTCGCGGATCGCCTCAGCTACGGCTCCCGGTGGGGCCCTCTCGGGGGAAGGGGCCTCGGTCCCGGACCCCGGCGAGGCGTCCCTTCTCCGCTCCGTAAAAGTGTCCATCTCTTTTTTTTTTTTTCTTCTGTTGTGGCATATGCAGCAGGTGCCTGCTTGTTTTTCGTATGTGGGTAACAACATTTAACTATGTATATATATTTCCGAATTGGTTTAACTGCCACCCGCCTGAATCTATTTAAAATCTAATTTTTTTAAATAATTTGAACCACCCGACCCGACCCGCGGATAAAATCTAATTTTTTTTTTTTTCATCCGCGGATAATCCGCGGACTCCGCGGTTGTGCCCGCAAACCGCGCATCTCTACAATGCATATTTTTCTTCCATCCATCCATTCATCTTTTTCCGCTTATCCGAGGTCGGGTCGCGGGGGCAGCAGCCTAAGCAGGGAAGCCCAGACTTCCCTCTCCCCAGCCACTTCGTCCAGCTCTTCCCGGGGGATCCCGAGGCGTTCCCAGACCAGCCGGGAGACATAGTCTTCCCAACGTGTCCTGGGTCTTCCCCGTGGCCTCCTACCGGTCGGACGTGCCCTAAACACCTCCCTAGGGAGGCGTTCGGGTGGCATCCTGACCAGATGCCCGAACCACCTCATCTGGCTCCTCTCCATGTGGAGGAGCAGCGGCTTTACTTTGAGCTCCCCCCGGATGGCAGAGCTTCTCACCCTTGTACCCGTGATCTTGTCCTTTCGGTCATAACCCAAAGCTCATGACCATAGGTGAGGATGGGAACGTAGATCGACCGGTAAATTGAGAGCTTTGCCTTCCGGCTCAGCTCCTTCTTCACCACAACGGATCGATACATCGTCCGCATTACTGAAGATATTTTTTTTCATTGAAAAAAATCCAGGGGAACACTATGCCATCCTCATCGCCATTGTTGTGTGCCAAACTTGTCACTTATTAGCAATCTAAGCACCTACTCTGTAGCCTAGTGGTTAGAGCAGTGGTTCTTAACCTGGGTTCGATGGAACCCGAGGGGTTCGGTGAGTCAAGCTCAGGGGTTCGGCGGAGGTCAAGACACACCCGACTCATCGTGTAAATAAAAACTTCTCCCTATCGGCGTATTACGGATACGGCAACAGCAGAAGTCAGACTGATTTGCAGGTGTGTAATTTGTTGTGAGTTTATGCACTGTGTTGGTTTTGTTCTTTGAACAAGGTGATGTTCATGCACGGTTCATTTTATACACCAATAAAAAAAACATGGTAACACTTTAGTATGGGGAACATATGAAATCGACTTTGACACCTCTGTTGTATAGTATTTTCCCTTGAACATCTCCTTGAATAAAAATGCTTGCTTAAAAGTGAAAGGTGTACACTATTCACATTTGTGAGGTACTGTAATACCTTTGCAAAAGTGGCTTTTTAGATTGTGCAACATGTACTGACATCCCCTGCCCCCATTAACTTGTCAAAGTAATAACCATTCATTATTGTTGAAGGTCTCTAAAAAGCGCAACATAGAAAACGAGGAGGACGAACAAGACGATGCTTCAGTTCCGGAAAACGACAAGAAAGTTACAAATGTAAGTACTGCAGTAGGACTTCCCTCCAGATGAGTGAAAGTTAATTTGATCAGTGATACACACGTTTTTTTTTTGTTCAACAGGACAAAGGACTTTCAGCTTATGAATTGGAGCGTTTGGAAAACATCAGGCAAAATCAAGCCTTCCTCTCTGCTATCAATCTGTTTCAGGTAGACAAGCATAATCCTGTAAGAATGATGTTTGAAGGCTGTCCTTGCAGATGTCCCATGACTAGAGGTGGGGGGGAATAATCGATTTGTAGTTGCATCGCAATTCGGTCATGGACAATTATAAAATAGATTAGTAAACTTGAATAATCGATTTATTTACTGTAAATTAAGTAATCCAGTTTTAAAATTGACTGCAGCAAGCCACCTCAGCAAGAGATCTGACCAGCTCGTTTTATTATAGGTCATTTATGTTCCAGTTTTCCATTAATTTAATAAATGTGGTAATTAATTTATGTTATGTTTTATGTTATGTTTTATTTGTTTATGACAAATGCAGTTTTTTTTCTAAGTCGCAAGTGATACTCTTATTTAGTGAAATGAAAAGAAATGTTAAACTGCATCAATAATACATTTTTAATGGAATCGTGAGATGCCCAAAGATTCCCACCTCTACTGCTCTAATAGACAAATGCCTCTTTTTGGCCGTCTGTAAACAAGAAACACTGTCTTTGAATCCCTGATTTCTTCCAATTCTCTTGGTTTACAGTTGACTGCTTCTACGCTGAGGCTGTATATCAAATAAATGTTCCCCAATTAAGGGAATTTCAAATAAATCATTCTGGTTTGGGCACCCCCCAAAACACGACCATAACATGGAACACAAATGCCTTTTTAAATAAGAAAAACACACTGCTAGATCAGTGGTTCTCAAACTATTTCACCAAGTACCACCTCAGAAAACACTCCAAGTATTAATGACCAACATTAGAATACATTAAGGTAGTAGGTCTAAATATTCATTAAAAACAAGGAAGAGGTTTTATTTAACAAGTATGTTTAATATTTTTGGCCACTGTAAAACTACACGCAGTTTGAACAGTAACACTGAATATTTATTAGATTTTCTGGCGTACTACTAGATGGAGCGTGCGTACCACAGTTTTGAGAATTCCTGTTTTACATAATGAATATTGTTTAAAAATCAGTACAATAGTGTCCTACAAATAAATACCATATTTTCTGGACTATAATGCGCACTTAAAATAATTTTTTTCCCCTCAGAACACGACAGTGCGCCTTATAACCCGGTGCGCCTAATGTACGGAATATTTCTGGTTTTGCTTACTGACCTCAAAGCAATTTTATTTTGTACATGGTGCAATAAGTGTGGCCAGTAGATGGCAGTCACACATAAGAGATATGTGTAGACTGCACTATGATGGCAATAGGACTCAAGTAAACACCAACATTTTATATGTTCCATTGAAAATATAGAACATTACACACAGCGCGCAAAAATCCATCAAAATGTTTTATTACGACTTTGGTAAGCTATATAGCCGCACCGCTTGATGTGCATCAACATACGAGTAATATTATGGTGTGTGTTTATTAGGTAAGACATTATCTGGCGTTTTGTTCCGCAATATTATGCAAAAGCTACTTTTCTTACCGTCTGATCTGTATTTGGGATCTGCATAATTAATGAAAAATTGCGCGCGTCCGCCTTTGTAGTCCGTGGAGACACCGTAGTCGATAAGCTTATTTTTCTCTATCTTGTTATGGGACATTCATCCTCCGCTGTTGCCATTTCTAATATAACGTTTTGTAAAGTTCTTACTTATATCTGTCAGTAAACTCGCCATGAAAGCGCTAAAACATACCGGTGTAGTGAGTTTACATTATTCACCCAAGGAACTTTAGTTATTAGAGAGTTCCGCTCAGACACATTTCCGGTGTTTTCGGATGAGCGACTGTCAGAAAGCGGCTTGAAGATGATCTGTAAAACATCATCTATGCAACAGTTTGACCAAAGAACCACATGTTATATAGACCACAAAGAAGTCTTTTCAATTTAAAAAAATAAATAAAAATATGACTCCTTAAAGGGGAACATTATCACAATTTCAAAATGGTTAAAACCATTAAAAATCAGTTCCCAGTGGCTTATTTTATTTTTCAAAGTTTTTTTCAAAATTTTACCCATCACGCAATATCCCTAAAAAAAGCTTCAAAGTGCCTGATTTTAACCATCGTTATATACACCCGTCCATTTTCCTGTGACGTCACATAGTGATGCCAATACAAACAAACATGGCGGATAGAACAGCAAGCTATAGCGACATTAGCTCGGATTCAGACTCGGATTTCAGCGGCTTAAGCGATTCAACAGATTACGCATGTATTGAAACGGATGGTTGTAGTGTGGAGGCAGGTAGCGAAAACGAAATTGAAGGAGAAACTGAAGCTATTGAGCCATATCGGTTTGAACCGTATGCAAGCGAAACCGACGAAAACGACACGACAGCCAGCGACACGGGAGAAAGCGAGGACGAATTCGGCGATCGCCTTCTAACCAACGATTGGTATGTGTTTGTTTGGCATTAAAGGAAACTAACAACTATGAACTAGGTTTACAGCATATGAAATACATTTGGCAACAACATGCACTTTGAGAGTGCAGACAGCCCATTTCAGGCGCGCTAAGAACATATATTTTTCCATGATTTCAGCACTCAGGTTAACCATACCTAAATAAACACAAAATATTGCATTACACAAGACTACCCGAATGTACTCGAATGATTGAAAAAAATGAATGTTTTTAAGCTAAATTAATGGTAAACACAGTTTATGTATAATAATTTACGTAAAACCGCGAGTAATGAATAAAGTTTTCATCAATTAATATATTCTGTAGACATACCCTGATCCGCTCTCTTTTCCTGAAAGCTGATCTGTCCAGTTTTGGAGTTGATGTCAGCAGGCCAGGGAAGCTAGGGTCGATATTCTTCTCTTGATCATCCAAGACATCCAGGGGGTTTAGCTCGCTCGTCTGCGAGGACAAACTGCCGCCATTGCTTGCCGTGCTACCGAGGTCCTTTGTCCCTGAATAGCTCACACACTCCGGCAGATTCAATGGGGGTCTGGCGGCAGATTTCTTTGACTTTATCGTTGGAAATGCATCTGCTTTGAGTGTCGCAGGATATCCACACATTCTTGCCATCTCTGTCGTAGCAAAGCTTTCATCGGTAAAGTGTGTGACCATTTTGTCGGCTTTCCCCACACCCTCGTATTTTGAACACATTTCGTCCAATTTCTTGCCACTTTCGCATCTTTGGGCCACTGGTGCAACTTGAATCCGTCCCTGTTCGTGTTGTTACACCCTCCGACAACACACCGACGAAAGTGAAAAAATGGCGGACTGCTTCTCGATGTGACGTCATCGCTCTGAGAGCGAATAATAGACAGGCATTTAATTCGCCAAAATTCACCCATTTAGAGTTCGGAAATCGGTTAAAAAAAAATATATGGTCTTTTTTCTGCAACATCAAGGTATATATTGACGCTTACATAGGTCTGGTGATAATGTTCCCCTTTAATGCGCCCTAATTCAGTGCGCTTTATATATGAGAAAAAAAAAATCAAAAATAGACCATTCATCGGCCTTATTGTCCAGAAAATACGGTAGTAGTTTTATCAAGTAATGTACATCCAACATTTACCTTGGAGAGCAGACCGGTTATTTCCTGTGAGCTGCTTCTCCATATTTAATGAATAAATGTTCACAGTTTTTAAAAATAAAATAAAAGCCTTTGGCCGGATGGCACCAAAGAGGAAGTTATCCTGATTATAATGCAAACATTTTTCAACAAAAGCTGTATTTTTTGGGGAGAGTTATGATAATGCCACGTATTGTCTTCTAAATGACTGACAAGAGTAGACTGTCTCGTTTTTCTGTCGTCTTTGAGCCGTACATATCTATCATCTTAACAGCCACATACGATGAATAAAGACGTTAATTGTTCCTGTTCTCTGAAGGCTTCCGAGGAGTTGAAACAGTCGTCGGCGAAGCGGCAGCCATCGCAGAGGGGTCTTGCGAGGTGCGATTCGCTGATTCCGCTTTTTTCTCCAATTTATATTTGTGGATTATTTTTCTTCATTCCGGTTCAAACAAGCCAGTTGTAAATCATTGTTGTGTATCCACTTGTGTGGGGGCAGGTCACATGCAGAGGTCAAAGAAGTGCCGCCGCCTCGCAAGTCCCTGCGTCTCCAAAACATAACAGCACAGGTCCTGACCCTTCCCCCAGAACCCAGCAGCATGAGTGTACCAGGACCGGTAGTTCCTTTTGCAGCTTTGCCCTTTTTTTTGTCTTCTTTTGCATATTCCATATTCTTTGTTGTGTGCACTTTTCAAGGATGTGTGGGCCAAGAAGCCTGCAGGGCCTCTGTCTATGGAGCCTGTCAACATGGCCGAAGGAAGCAAACTGCCACCTCAGCTTCTCCAGCTCTGCTCTGATGTGGTAGAACTCATTTGCTACATTGACTAATTATTAGAGATGTCCGATAATGGCTTTTTTGCCGATATTGTCCAACTCTTAATTACCCATTCCGATATCAACCAATACCGATATATACAGTCATGGAATTAACACATTATTATGCCTAATTTTGTTGTGATGCCTCGCTGGATGCATTAAACAATGTAACAAGGTTTTCCAAAATAAATCAACTCAAGTTATGGAAAAAAAAATGCCAACATGGCACTGCCATATTTATTATTGAAGTCACAAAGTGCATTATTTTTTTTTAACATGCCTCAAAACAGCAGCTTGGAATTTGGGACATGCTCTCCCTGAGAGAGACTATGAGGTGGGCGAGGTTGGGCGGGGGGGGGGTGTATTGTAGCGTCCCGGAAGAGTTAGTGCTGCAAGGGCTTCTGGGTATTTGTTCTGTTGGTATTTGTTCTGTTGTGTTTATGTTGTGTTACGGTGTGGATGTTCTCCTGAAATGTGTTTGTCATTCTTGTTTGGTGTGGATTCACAGTGTGGCGCATATTTGTTACAGTGTTAAAGTTGTTTATACGGCCACCCTCAGTGTGACCTGTATGGCTATTGATCAAGTATGCCTTGCATTCACTTGTGTGTGTGTGTGAAAAGCCGTAGATATTATGTGACTGGGCCGGCACGCAAAGGCAGTGCCTTTAAGGTTTATTGGCGCTCTGTACTTCTCCCTATGTCCATGTACACAGCGGCGTTTTAAAAAGTCATACATTTTACTTTTTTAAATCGATACCGATAATTTTGAAACCGATACTGATAACTTCCGATATTACATTTTAAATTTAATATCGGACATCTCTACTAATTATGACAATTTAAGAAGTAATGCATATGTCAAATTTATTTTGGGGGTATTTTCTTTCTCATCAGGTCTCGCCAAAAGAAATAGGAGAACTTAATTTGTCAAAGTATGAGTTTAACTTTTGATTAACAACACCAAGTAGTTGACCAAGCGATCGTTGACGGACTCTTGTTTGAAGGTACTGCTCCACGCTGGGGAAGATGAGGATCAGTGAAGACCGAGTGGCCAAAGTGGTGAAGGACCGCATCTTCTCAGCAGCCTTCCACCCTTCTTCCACAAGTCTGCTAATGGCCGCTGGCGACAAGAAAGGGAAAGTCGGCCTCTGGAGTTTGGTACGTTTTTGTTTTTCTATTCATCAATGTTCACAATATTGACTCAGGTATATGCAGTATTTACCCCCTTTTTTTTTTAACCTTCTACTGGTCTTTCCTCAGGGTGAAGACTGGGGAGATGATGGCGTTCTTCTCTTTGAGCCCCACAGTCGCCCGGTGGGCTGCTTGGCTTTCTCCAGGGCGCATTCCACACAGCTGCTGAGTCTCAGCTACGACGGATCCCTGCGCTGCATGGATGTGGAGAAGGCTGCCTTCGATGAGGTTGGACCTCTTTTTTTATCGTTATTGTTCTCTCTTGCTTCCTCTCATAGTCCAAATGTAAATGCCACTTCTCCTCATCCAGGAGATAATTCCAAGTTGATGTAGAACTTTATACAAGGTTCGTACACCTTTTCCATGGCCAAAATCAAGCACTTTTTAATGACTTTCAAGATCAGTTTTTCCAGTACCCTTCAAAAGGTGAAAACCAGTGTGAATCAATCCATAGCCTTGTTGTTTGAGGTCACCAAATGCTGTCTGTAGGAGAAATACGGAAAATCTGCTGAAACCTAAGCCTAACATTGCACCCGCAGTTATCCTTAACTGAATGGGGCATAGAAAAGGGGGGTCACCCACATCTGCGGTCCTCTCAAAGGTTTCTCATTGTCATCCCACTGGGTTGAGTTTTTCCTTGCTCGGATGTGGGAACCGAGTATGTCGTTGTGGCTTGTGCAGCCCTTTGAGACACTTGTAATTTAGTGCTATATAAATAAACATTGATTGCTAAACATTGAAAATGAAGCAGTGTTTCTGTAGACTATTCAATGTCATTGGTGTTTGCAAACGTGTCTTCATTTGTGTTTTTCACATCACATGTTCTTTTTCTTACTTACAGCACTCAATGACATCGAACAGCATGGATTGATTCACACCGTATTTGTGTGAATCGTGATATAAATACACGCACCATCAAAATGTCAATTTCACTCATTTATTAACAAAACTGTTCTACATTAATATAAAGATAATAAATTAAACGAACATATTTTTTGTTTCACAACACCTCAGTCATTAAGCATATCTAGCCTTATACTGTGGCCATGATAACAAATTAACAAAAAGACCAAAGTTAACTTTTTTTTGCTTTCACTGAGGTAGCCAGACAAGTTAAGTAGACAACAAATATAATAGAGCAAGAAATGCATACAACCATGTTGTGTAAAAGCTACAAAATCATTCATATTAACTCCGCTCTAAGTTGTGAAAAAGGTTACAAATTATACATGACATGACCTTCACATACAAACAAGTCCAATAATGGACTAATCATTTCCATCCAATGTTCATTAAAACGACAACCTTCAGGCATGATGGACAGATGCACCACTGTCCTCTCGGGGGCGAAGGATCTGGCTTGACAAAAACCTAATGTAAGGGCTAATGTAAGATCAAGCGTGTAGCTTTCATTTTTAAGGAAACTTATTTTATTTTTTTCCATTTTATAATTAGCCTATTGAGTCAGACTGCTGAGAAATATGATGAACATTTCCAAGCACTTTTCAAACCTTGAAAACATTCAAATCCAAGCATTTTCAAGGTTTTTTTAAGCACCCGTACGAACCCTGTTTATAGGATTTGCTCTAACTCTGCTTCCCAGGCTTAGAAGTACAGAATAAGCAATCTTAAATGAGTTGTTTGTGTTGTAGGTGTACAACGTTGAAGAGGGCCTGAAAACCTTCGACTTCCTGTCACATGACTGTTTGACCCTGGTGGTCGGGGACTGGTACGGAAATGTTGCCATCGTGGACAGACGTACCCCAGGGTATGTGTTTTCAAATATTTGCACTCCGCTGCCCGTTTCCAAGTAATCAGAGCTAACCACTGCTGTGGATTTGCAGAACCTCACACGAGTCTTTCCACTCGCTGGACCCCAAGGTTTTACGCTGTGTCAGCGTTCATCCTCTACAGCAGCAGTACTTTGTAGTGGCAAAGAACAGGTAGGCATGGACTAAGTCCAGTTCTTCGTAATGTTTCATCACTAACGCCCTGAATCCATGGGTCTGCAGGGAGGTGAGCGTTTATGACAGCCGAAGTCTGAAGAAGAATCAAAGCCAGCCCGTCTGCCAGCTGAGTGGTCACTCTTTAAGCATATCCAGCTGCTTTTTCTCACCCTGCACGGGCAACAGAGTGGTCACCTCTTGCATGGACAACCACATAAGGTACTTTCTTTTCTTGTTCTTGTGGACATTTGAATGATCTCTTGTTTGTGGACAGGGTCTATGACACGTCTTCCCTGACCTCTGAAGCCCCTCTGCTGACGTCCATCAGGTACGTTCAGTTACTACAGAGCAGTGTTTTTCAACCTTTTTTTTAGCCAAGGCACATTTTTTCCGCTGAAAAAATCCAGAGGCACACCACCAGCAGAAATAATTAAAAAACGAAACTCAGTTGACAGTAAAACATACTTGCCAACCCTCCCGAATTTTCCGGGAGACTCCCGAAATTCAGCGCCTCACCCGAAAACCTCCCGGGACAAATATTCTCCCGAAAATCTCCCGATTTTCAGCCGGAGCTGGAGGCCACGCCCCATCCAGCTCCATGCGGACCTGAGTGAGGACAGCCTTTTTTCAGACGGGAGGACAACAGGGTGACAAGAACTAAATCATCCAGACTAGAGATAAATTGTATTATTATGTTTATCTTACCTAAAAATAAATATGTTTATTAATTTAAAAAAACAAAAAACGAAATACATTTTTACAATATTTTGCTAAATAAACACATTTGAAATAATTAATTTTAAATCATCATAATAATTCATTTAAAATGACCATATTTAATTATTAAAATTGCTTGTTTATCAACAACTTTACCATTTTATTCATTACAATTTGAAGCTCTCAGAAGCCAAGTTGTTATATTCATGTTATATTTATGCAAGTTTGAAGTATCAATTATCTAAACACAGATTTGTTTGCATATTTTCAGGATGTATGTATATATATGTATATATATATGTATATATATATATATATATATGTGTATATATATATATGTGTATGAAATACTTGGTGAATTCTAGCTGTCAATATACTCCTCCCCTCTTAACCACGCACCCACTCCCCACCCCCCCACCTCCCGAAATCGGAGGTCTCAAGGTTGGCAAGTATGCAGTAAAAAGTCGTTGTCGCAATTGTTGGATATGACTTTAAACCATAACCAACCATTGTCTCAAAGTAGGTGTACTGTCACGACCTGCCACATTATTTTGAGTTTTTTGCTGTTTTTCTGTGTGTAGTGTTTTAGCTCCTATTTTGGTGGCTTTTTCTCTTTTTTGGTATTTTCCTGTATCAGTTTCATGTAGGGCTGCAACTAACGATTAATATGATAATCGATTAATCGGCCGATTACTTCGATTAATCGGATAAGAGACAAACTACATTTCTATCCTTTCCAGTATTTTATTGAAAAAAAAACAGCATGCTGGCGCCATGTTCTTTCAACTTGCCAAATAAAACAAGGAAAATGTTACAAAAATGCACACTTTTGACACCCCTGCTATAGATAATAAAAAATTAAATTATGGATAAAAAGCAGAGCCTGGCGACACATGCACATTTATCACAACTCTCTCGCTCTCTCTGTCTCTCCCCCTCCCTCACCAATGCTGCTGCGCACACAATTTGTTGTGTTTTTAACCTTCTTAACCCTGAACGTACATTGAAAACACACGCAACCCTAACTCAAAATGCCGGACATTTGAGGCATTTAAGAAACTCCGCAAAAGAGGACATGTCCGGTGAAAAGAGGACGTATGGTCAGGACCTAGCCCGATCGCTGCTAGTCTCTTTTTGCTAGCAGCTAACGGGCTAGGATAGACTGACCATACGTCCTCTTTTCACCGGACATGTCCTCTTTTGCGGAGTTTCTTAAATGCCTCAAATGTCCGGCATTTTGAGTATTGTTCACACAACGTGCAGTACGCTACTTATGTCCGTGTGGAAACTCGTTCGGTACACTTACGCACCGAAACGAAACCCCCGTACCGAAACGGTTCGATACAAATACACGTACCGTTACACCCCTATTATTTTGATTATTGTTTCTCAGCTGTTTGTAAATGTTGCAGCATAGATCCAACGAATCGATGACTAAATTAATCGCCAGCTATTTTTATAATCGATTTTTAATCGATTAGTTGTTGCAGCCCTAGTTTCATGTCTCCCTGTGAGCGATATTTCCCGCATCTACTTTGTTTTGGAATCAAGAATATTTTAGTTGTTTTTATCCCTCTTTGTGGGGACATTGTTGATTGTCATGTCATGTTCGGATGTACATTCTGGACGCCTTTTTTGCTCCACAGTAAGTCTTTGCTGTCGTCCAGCATTCTGTTTTTGTTTACTTTGTAGCCAGTTCAGTTTTAGTTTAATTCTGCGTAGCCTTCCTTAAGCTTTAATGCCTTTTCTTATGGGCACTCACCTTTTGTTTATTTTTGGTTAAAGCATTTGACACCTTTTTTACCTGCACACTGCCTCCCGCTGTTTCCAACATCTACAAAGCAATTAGCTACCGGCTGCTACCTACTGAGATGGAAGAGTATTACACGGTTACTCTGCCCAGCTCTCAACAACAACATATCATTTGCCGACTATAATTACTGGTTTGCAAAAAATATTTTTAACCCAAATAGGTCATCAATCAATCAATCGTTTATTTATATAGCCCTAAATCACAAGTGTCTCAAAGGGCTGTACAAGCCACAACGACATCCTCGGTTCAGATCCCACATCAGGGCAAGGAAAAACTCACAACCCAGTGAAATTACATTAATCTCCCACGGCACACTAGTGTGCCGCGGCACAGTGGTTGAAAAACACTGCTATAGAGCAGCCCGCGAACAGGTATTATCCGGCCCGCGTGATGAGTTTGCCAAGTATTAAAATGAGCTGTATTTTTGTTGAATGAAAGAAACTGCTGTTCTAAATGTGTCCACTGGATGTCACAACAGCAATTCTGTTAGGACTAGCAAGAAGTACAAAGTAAAGTGTGGGTGCGGCTCCTCTCCCTCCACCCAAATGAAACTTAAAACCTGCCGTTTTAGGTCTTGTGCTCCGAACACAGTTATTTGGCACCCTTACTGCCCCCATAATGTCTGTCAAAAACGAGAAAACTCAACCCTTTTGAATAGTTTATCTCCGAAATGCGTGTCCGAAAGAGATACGGAAGCATATTTTTACGTGATAATATATTGTAGGTGTTTTCCACTTTGCATTCATATTTTGCTGTTTTTTTACATTTGTTGTTTTGCGTGGTTTGAAAAGTAAAAGGAGCGAAGTTCATATGTTAATATTCAGTGTTTTCTTGTTCATAGTTAATATTGTAAATCCCACCTTTATTTTAATGTACATTTTATGTACATTCTTAAACTGTTCAACAATTTGCTCACGCATTTGTTGACAAAGTGGTGACCCTCGCCCCATCCTTGTTTGTGAATGACTGAGCATTTCATGGAATCTACTTTTATACCCAATCATGGCACCCACCTGTTCCCAATTAGCCTGTTCACCTGTGGGATGTTCCAAATAAGTGTTTGATGAGCATTCCTCAACTTTATCAGTATTTATTGCCACCTTTCCCAACTTCTTTGTCATGTGTTGCTGGCATCAAATTCTAAAGTTAATGATTATTTGCAAAAAAAAAAGGTTTATCAGTTTGAACATCAAATGTGTTGTCTTTGTAGCATATTCAACTGAATATGGGTTGAAAAGGATTTGCAAATCATTGCATTGCGTTTATATTTACATCTAACACAATTTACCAACTCATGGAAACGGGGTTTGTAAATTACAAATACAATTTGAGTTGTATGGAAAATATCTCATTAACACATTTTTACTTTTACAATGGAACATGAGCTGCAGATGCACAATGGCCCCTCGAGATGCACTTTGGACATCCCTGCTTTAATAGAACTGTATTTTATGGTTTTCTCCACTAGATAAAGCAGCTACATGCTTTTTCCCCGCGTGTTTGAGCCACTCAGATTTCCACTTGGAAATACGAAACTGGAAACACGCTGCGTTACTCGCTCTAGTCGGAACCAGACATGCTAACTGCAATGGAACGGAACATGGGTCTCATATTTTATCTTATCAGATTATTTCTATTTTTGAGAAGCCTGATTGGATTGCGTATTCAAGTCTTCTGTGACCATATTTGTCTTCGTCCATTTGCAGCCACAACATGAAAACGGGCCGCTGGCTGTCCAAGCTGTCGGCCGTGTGGGACCCCAAACAGGAGAACTGTCTCATAGTGGGAAGCGTCTCCTGGCCGCGCAAGGTGCAGGTGTTCCACGAGAGCGGCCGACTCTTACAGTCCTTCAAAGACGACGAGCTCCTCCACACCGTGCAGTCCGTCACCGCCTTCCACCCCACCAGGAACGCATTCCTGGGCGGCAACGCGTCAGGACGCCTGCACCTCTTCTCTGATTGACCCCATTAAAACACAAATTGTCAATCTCTGGGAAACACTCCATACTAAAATCTAACACTGTGTACTTCTTCGTTAACACTAAAATTAAACATTTTTATTCTAATAACTGCAGAGTTTTAAGTACATTTGTGTGTGTGTTAAAGTTCTTACCTGCAGGTGATGGACAGGCCCCTCAGAGACTCTTCACTGATGCTTCATGTACTGTGGAGAAGAAAGAGGAACAAGACATATTTTCAGAAAAGGTAGCTTTCTTTTTCAATTGATTGTTTTCCCAACTTTACCTGCTTATAGAGGTGATGGTGAATGATTTTGATAGTCCAGGACGTCCATCTCCATCACTGGTTGGCATCACTTCACCTCCTCTCCAGTAGACTCTCTGGCCTCAGCTCCATGCTGGTGTTGTTCTCATGAGATGTCTTCTTACAATTCCTGGTTCTGTTTGAGGTCAGCTTCAAAGATCTTTGTTTGATGTTGTGAGTTCGCCACTTTTGTCCTTTGTAAAAAAGGCTTTTTGCAAACTTGAAGAAGTTTGATCTAGTTCTCTCCTTCATTTTACACCTCAGCTCTCCTCAAGGTTGACAGTCTATTCTTAATTTATGCCTGTACAAGGTTAATTCCTTCCTTTTCCATTGTTTTTTTCCTGTTGCTCTGACATCTAGCACTTTTTCAAGCCTTGGTTGGTGTCTTCTTAGGACTGCATAGGATGTTACCTTGGTTCAGCCACACACCTGCAATTCCGGAGCTCAAATCCTGGAGTAGGTGTTGTAGGCTCAGGTATCTTGTTGATCATCGTCTGGTACTGAGACCAACATTGGTGTGTACTTGAGGTACGTGAACCGGGAAACAGAGTGTGTGGATGTTGGAACGGTTCAAATTGAATTAGAAAGTGGGATATTCAGTAGATTGTGTAATGCCCATTCATTGTCAATGGGGAGAAGATTTCGGGAAATTCCAGGAAAACGGAATTTTGGGAAAGGGAAAACATATTTTGCGTTTGATATATCGAAAGAGTAATGCCATTATAGAACAATGAATATGTCCATTCATTTGAATGAGAATGTCCTGAAAATTCAGGAATTTTGGGGAAACTGGGAATTTTTTGAAAGTATTGATACTAGCACAATTGTCCTAAATGTTATGAATCGGTTGTTGTGGGAGTTTTTGGAATCGGTTGAAAAATGTTGACGTGGTAAGAGAGTGAATTGAGAATGAGTAGTTTAGAATTCCTGGAATTTTTGGGGAAAACCGGAAATTTGTACAAAAGAAAAGAACCTTTGTTGTCCAAGCTAAGAGGAATGTTTTGAAGGTGGAATGGTCAAAAACGGTTGAAAAATGTGGACTCTGAAAACTTTCCAGGAAGAATTGAAAATATGGCTTTGGAAAACTGGAAATTCCTGGATTTTTCTGGAAACTGGTAGTTTGATTGTCAAAGGTGTGGACGGTGGAACGGTTTGAATTGAATTAGAAATGTGGGATATGTAATAGATTGTATATTGCCCATTCATTGTCGATGGGGAGAAGCTTCCGGGAAATTCCAGGAAAACCGGGAATTTGGGGAAATGGAAAACATGTTTTGCGTTTGATATATCGGAAGAGTAGTGTCATTATCGAAAAATGAATATGTCCATTGATTTGAATGGGAATTTGGGGAAAACCGGGATTTAAAAAAAAATATTGATACTAGCACAATTGTCTTTAGTGTTATGAATCGGTTGAAAAATGTTGACGTGGTAACAGTTTGAATTGAGAATGGGTAGTTCAAAATTCCTGGAATTTTTGGGGAAACCGGGAATTTATACAAAAGAAGAGAGAGCCTTTGTTGCTGAATGGTAAAAAATGGTTGAAACTGAAAACTTTCCAGGAAGAAATGAAAATTCGAGAATTTGTGGATTTTTCTGGAAAATGTTAGATTGTCCAAGGTGAGTGGAGTGTGTGGACGGTGGAACGGTTCGAATCGTGCGAGTGGTTCGCATTTGGTGGACAAAACGAGACAAAGGAGTGGCATAAAACATGTCTTTCTGTGGCAGCGTCTGAGAAAGTTGTACATGTAAACAAACTGCGGTGAGTTCAAGGACTGCTGAAATTAGTAGGACAAAACGGTGCTCACCAAATACTCTCATCAGTGAAACATGTTTAATACAAACAGTGGGATGTCTAACAATTATGAAGGTTTGTGTCATGTTGTCCTCTACACAAACTACTAAAACAAAAAATACATTTCCCCATCTTTTGCCATTTTTATACATTTTTGAAAAGGCTCCAGGCAGGCGCTAAAGAGCCGCAGGTTGCCAACACCTGACTAAGGCCTACTATGCTACTGTATTTTAATGTTGGTCCTCGGTGAAAAGTTTCCTGGATATTGATGCTTTTATTGATCATCACACGGTCTGACGGCACATTGTTCAATCTGGCAAGATTACGTGCGAAGACCAAAAGTAGGTCAGTGTTAATCCGAGAGATGCTTTTTGCAGACCATGCTGCTCTCGTTACTAACGCCAGAGAAGCCTTACAACGTCTAAGTGACTGTTTTGCGAACAGTTTGGACTTAGTCAGCCTGCAGAAGACCAATGTTAGCGTTCAAGGTGCTGAAAATCCTGTTATCAAGATGAATGCTGTCACTTTAGAAGCATGTACCATATTTTTCGGAGTATAAGTCGCACCGGCTGAAAATGCATAATAACGAAGGGAAAAAACATATATAAGTCGCATTTTTGGGGGAAATATATTTGATAAAAGCCAACACCAAGAATAGACTTGAAAGGCAATTTAAAATAAATAAAGAATAGTGAACAACAGGCTGAATAAGTGTACGTTATATGAGGCATAAATAACCAACTGAGAACGTGCCTGGTATGTTAACGTAACATATTATGGTAAGAGTCATTCAAATAACTATAACATATAGAACATGCTATACGTTTACCAAACAATCTGTCACTCCTAATCGCTAAATCCCATGAAATCTTATACGTCTAGTCTCTTACGTGAATGAGATAAATAATATTATTTGATATTTTACGGTAATGTGTTAATAATGTCACATATAAGTCGCTCCTGAGTATAAGTCGCACCCAAACTGAAAAAAACTGCGACTTATAGTCCGAAAAATACAGTAGTCATTTTTATAGTGTATAATTTGATGGATAACTTGCTTCGAAACCATAAGTTAAGCATATATTTAATAAGGGTGTAACGGTACGTGTATTTGTTTTGAACCGTTTCAGTACAGGGGTTTCGGTTCAGTTCGGAGGTGTACCGAACGAGTTTCCACGCGGACATATTAAGTAGCGTACCGCACGTTGCGTAAACAATGCACAGCGAGGCACAACACACGGCATGCCAGCAGCTACCGGGCTACGACAACAAAGCGAAAGCGGTTCGCCGACATTCTTCAGCAGCGGTAGGGTATGCTTCTGGCAACACGTCAAACATGCTAACCCACTTGAAGCGTCACCACCCCCAAGTGAACATCGCTTCAACGACGAGAAAGACGAGCGTGGTGCAAACACCGCATTCAAGCAGCCTCTCCTCGGCGAGTCAGGCAGGGCTAAAGCAATAACAAATGTTTTTATAGCAGCAGATTTAAAGAGGAACATTATCACAATTTCAGAAGGGTTAAAACCATTAAAAATCAGTTCCCAGTGGCTTATTTTATTTTCCGAAGTTTTTTTCAAAATTTTACCCATCACGCAATATCCCTAAAAAAAAGCTTCAAAGTGCCTGATTTTAACCATCGTTATAAACACCCGTCCATTTTCCTGTGACGTCACATAGTGAAGCCAACACAAACAAACATGGCGGAAAGAACAGCAAGCTATAGCGACATTAGCTTGGATTCAAACTCGGATTTCAGCGGCTTAAGCGATTCAACAGATTACGCATGTATTGAAACGGATGGTTGTAGTGTGGAGGCAGGTAGCGAAAATGAAATTGAAGAAGAAACTGAAGCTATTGAGCCATATCGGTTTGAACTGTATGCAAGCGAAACCGACGAAAACGACATGACAGCCAGCGACACGGGAGAAAGCGAGGACGAATTCGGCGATCGCCTTCTAACCAACGATTGGTATGTGTTTGTTTGGCATTAAAGGAAACTAACAACTATGAACTAGGTTTACAGCATATGAAATACATTTGGCAACAACATGCACTTTGAGAGTGCAGACAGCCCAGTTTTCATCACTTAATATATTCTGTAGACATACCCTCATCCGCGCTCTTTTCCTGAAAGCTGATCTGTCCAGTTTTGGACTTGATGTCAGCAGGCCAGGGAAGCTAGGGTCGATATTCTTCTCTTGATCATCTTCAGTGGCATAAGGGACGGTGTGAGCCAAGAAACATCCAGGGGGTTTAGCTCGCTCGTCTACGGGAACAAACTGCCGCATTTGCTTGCCGTGCTGCCGAGGTCCTTTGTCCCTGAATTGCTCACACACTCCGGCAGATTCAATGGGGGTCTAGCGGCAGATTTCTTTGACTTTATCGTTGGAAATGCATCTGCTTTGAGTGTCGCAGGATATCCACACATTCTTGCCATCTCTGTCGTAGCATAGCTTTCGTCGGTAAAGTGTACGGAACAAACGTCCAATTTCTTGCCACTTTCGCATCTTTGGGCCACTGGTGCAACTTGAATCCGTCCCTGTTCGTGTTGTTACACCCTCCGACAACACACCGACAAGGCATGATGTCTCCAAGGTACGGAAAACAGTCGGAAAAACGGAAAATAACAGAGCTGATTTGACTCGGTGTTTGAGAAAATGGCGGATTGCTTCACGTTGTGACGTCATCGCTCCGAGAGCGAATAATAGAAAGGCGTTTAATTCGCCAAAATTCACCAATTTAGAGTTCGTAAATCGGTTAAAAAAATATATGGTCTTTTTTCTGCAACATCAAGGTATATATTGACGCTTACATAGGTCTGGTGATAATGTTCCCCTTTATTAAACAGTTTGGCTAATGAAGATAGTCCATTAAGCTTTTTTCTGCCGAATGTGCCAGTCTTTTCTGTCGTTGAGCCCTACAAAGTGTTTATACTCCAAGTATTGTACTAATTACACTCCAGCTGTTTGACTGTAACGAGCGTCTTAAGTCAAAGTTTTGACGACCTGAGTATAAGTCGCACCCCCGGCCAAACTATGAAAAAAAAACTGCGACTTAGTCCGAAAAGTACGGTAGATAATTTGATATACCTAGGCTCGACAATCAGCAATAAACTCTCGCTTGACGTTGAACTTGACAGGAGGCTTGGAAAGGCAAATACCATCATGGCTAAACTAGTAAAAACGAGTATGGGAAAACAACGCTCTTACTCAACATACAAAGATCCGAGTTTATCAGGCCTGCGTTCTCAGCACTTTACTCTACGGAAGCGACACCTGGACTACTTACACGAGACAAGAGCGTCGACTCAACGCTTTCCACATGCGGTGCATCAAACGTGTCCTTGGACTATAAGTCGCAGTTTTTTTCATAGTTTGGCCGGGGGTGCGACTTATACTCAGATCAAATCAAATCAAATCAACTTTATTTATAGAGCACATTTAAAATTTACCACAGGGGTAGCCAAAGTGCTGTACAATGAGCAGGTTAAAAGATAATACGAGTACCGAGCAAACACAACACAACACAAACAGAACACAATAAAAAATAAATAATTAAAATAGAATTAATAAAAACATAAAAACAGGATCAAAGCAGGTGTATTATGGGGCGCCATTGCAGGATGGATATCACTCAGTGTTAAAAGCCATGGAATAAAAGTATGTTTTTAAGAAAAAACAGGAAGAGAGGAGGCTTGTCTAACACTCAGGGGTAGGTCGTTCCAGAGCTTGGGAGCAGCAACGGTGCGACTTGTGTGTGAAATTATTAACACATTACCGTAAAATATCAAATAATATTATTTAGCTCATTCACGTAAGAGACTAGACGTATAAGATTTCATGGGATTTAGCGATTAGATTGTTTGGTAAACGTATAGCATGTTCTATATGTTATAGTTATTTGAATGACTCTTACCATAATATGTTACGTTAACATACCAGGTTGGTTATTTATGCCTCATAACGTACACTTATTCAGCTTGTTGTTCACTATTCTTTATTTATTAGGGCCCGCATGGCCCATTGCATAAGGACTCCCAAAGGGAGTCCTTATGCATAAGGACCTATTGAATTTGTAAGGTTTTATTATTATTATTATTCTTCCGCAACTTTGCGCTGTAATTTGACCCCCTTAGCATGCTTCAAAACTCACCAAATTTTACACACACATCAGTAATATACGGCAAAACTTTTTATCAAAAAACCAAACCCCAAAACTGCGCTCTAGCGCCCCCTAGAAAGAAAACTGCTTATAACTCCCAGTACGAATGTTGTAGAGACATGAAACAAAAACCTCTACAGGTATGTAGGTCTTACTTAGACCTACTTTTCATTAATTAATTTCCTCGGGCAAAAATCAACAGGAAGTTGGCAATTCCCCCTTCAAGACAAAAATGTACTAAAAACAGTCACTTTTGCCTCTTTGAGCTGTAATTTGACCCCCTTAACATGCTTCAAAACTCACCGAACTTAATACACACATCAGGACTGGCAAAAATTGCCATCTAATAAAAAAACCTAACCCTAGCGCAATTTTGAATAAAACGCAGAAAAAACTGCTCCTCGAAGGAAAAAATTACAAAACTGCCTGTAACTCCCACTGGAAAGGTCGGAGAGACATGAAACAAAAACCTCTATGTAGGTCTCACTTAGACCTACATTTCATAAATTGACAACCCCCAGCAAAAATCAACAGGAAGTTTGCTATTCCCCCTTCAAAACAAATTTTTTGTAAAAACCGGTCACCTTCCTTCAAAAACTATCTCCTCTGAGCGCGTTTGTCGTTTCGGCTTCAAACTAACACAGGAGAGAGATTAAACCCTTGTGTATAAAATAACAGAACAGCGTTTTAATACCTGCTCCGGTTTTGATTTTATGACCCTTCAAAGACCCGCTGCGCTGCTGTTTTTTTAAGATGGCTGCTTAAAAGCAGGAAGCACCAACGTGCCCACACAATGCAGACAAGGTAGGTACACTAGACAAAAGTCTTGGGACACTTCAGACTAAAAGTAGACAAAAGTATTGGGACACTTAGGACTAGCACCTGCCAAATACGCGGGCCCGACCAATGCTGCTTGCAGCTTTAATTTTAAATTGCCTTTCAAATGTCTATTCTTGGTGTTGGCTTTTATCAAATACATTTCCCCCAAAAATGCGACTTATACTCCAGTACGACTTATATATGTTTTTTTCCTTCTTTATTATGCATTTTCAGCCGGTGCGACTTATACTCCGAAAAATACGGTATGTATGGACAACTGGCTGCAGGTGCCAGACATGTTGGTCGTCCCTCCCTCCGGTTCAAGGACGCATGCAAGAGAGATCTAAAGGCGTGTAATATTCCTCTAGACAGCTGGGAGATACAGGCGGAGAACCGAAATGTCTGGCGTCAAGCGGTTAGACGGGGTATTGCAGAGGCTGATTTGAGGAGAGGCCAGCTCGCAGAGGAGAAGAGAGACAGGAGGAAACACACTGCAAATACCATCGCACAGCAGGAGCGGGATGAAGTCTCTACACATGTTTGCACTAAGTGCAACAGGGACTGTCACTCAAGAACTGGCTTGTACAGCCATGCTAGGCGTTGTCAACAAACATGAATGTACCGTATCAACCAAACATCAAGTTAAAATGTGAAAATTATAATTAAATAAGTGCATTGTATAATTACAACACTCATTTTAACTGAAAAGATATTACCGTATTTTACGGACTATAAGTCGCAGTTTTTTTCATAGTTTGACCGGGGGTGAAATTCTTAACACATTACCGTAAAATATCAAATAATATTATTTAGCTCATTCACGTAAGACAGTGGTCCCCAACCACCGGTCCGTGGATCGATTGGTACCGGGCCGCACAATAATTTTTTTTATTTTTATTAAATCAACATAAAAAACACCAGATACACTTACAATTAGTACACCAACCCAAAAAACCTCCCTCCCCTCATTCACACAAAAGGGTTGTTTCTTCCTGTTATTAAAGTTAAAGTTAAAGTAGCAATGATTGTCACACACACACTAAATGTGGCGAAATTATTCTCTGCATTTGACCCATCACCCTTGATCACCCCCTGGGAGGCGAGGGGAGCAGTGGGCAGCAGCGGTGCTGCGCCCAGGAATCATTTTTGGTGATTTAACCCCCAATTCCAACCCTTGATGCTGAGTGCCAAGCAGGGAGGTAATGGCTCCCATTTTTATATTCTTTGGTATGACTCGGCCGGGGTATGGACTCACAACCTACCCATCTCAGGGTGGACACTCTAACCACTAGAACAGTGTTTTTCAACCTTTTTTGGGCCAAGGCACATTTTTTGCGTTGAAAAAATGCGGAGGCACACCAACAGCAGAAATCATTAAAAAACGAAACTAAGTTGACAGTAAAAAGTCGTTGTCGTAATTGTTGGATATGAATTTAAATCATAACCAACTATGCATCACTATAGCTCTTGTCTCAAAGTAGGTGTACTGTCACCACCTGTCACATCACACCCTGACTTATTTGGACTTTTTTGCTGTTTTCCTGTGTGTAGTGTTTTACTTCTTGTCATGCGCTCCTATTTTGGTGGCTTTTTCTCTTATTTTTGGTATTTTCCTGTAGCAGTTTCATGTCTTCCTTTGAGCGATATGTCCCGCATCTGCTTTGTTTTAGCAATCAAGAATATTTCAGTTGTTTGTATCCTTCTTTGTGGGGACATTGTTGATTGTCATGTCATGTACATTGTCTTTGCTCCACAGTCAGTCTTTGCTGTTGTCCAGCATTCTGTTTTTGTTTACTTTGTAGCCAGTTCAGTTTTAGTTTCGTTCTGCATAGCCTTCCCTAAGCTTCAATGCCTTTACTTAGGGACACTCACCTTTTTTTTATTTTTGGTTTAAGCATTAGATACCTTTTTACCTGCACACTGCCTCCCGCTGTTTCCCACATCTACAAAGCAATTAGCTACCGGCTGCCACCTACTGATATGGAAGAGTATTACACGGTTACTCTGCCGAGCTCTAGACAGCACCGACACTCAACAACAACACATCATTTCCAGACTATAATTACTGATTTGCAAAAAATATTTTTAACCCAAATAGGTGAAATGAGATAATCTCCCACGGCACACCAGACTGTATCTCACGGCACACTAGTGTGCCGCGGCACAGTAGGTAATATTCTGGTTCCTACATTATATATCAATACAGTCTGCAGGGATACAGTCCTTAAGCACACATGATTATTTCTTTATGACAAAAAACCCCAAAAAACATTACCCCCCCCCCCCCCCCCCCCAAAAAATATTTCCCTAAAACATGGGACTTATACTCCAGTGCGACTTGTTTTTTTCCTTCTTTATTATGCATTTTCGGCCGGTGCGACTTATACTCCGAAAAATACGGTACTAATAATTGACTAAAATAGGATGACAAAACTATTTAAATAATTAATAATTAAAGTACCATTACAAAATAAAAAATAAAATAAAAAATTAAACATGAAATCGAGATGAGTGTCTGACCCAAGAGCGTAAATTAGCATGGTCATCTGTGACTAAGCTGCCAAAGAAGATGAAGTATTGCACGGTCACAGTGAGCGTGGAACTCTGACCATATAGTGAACAAAAGCACCACTTCCCCTTTTACACATGACAGGCCTCTTCTAACCTTGCTTCACTTCCTGTAAACTTCACACAAAAACCGTTGCCTCCTTCAGGCGACACGTACAGTGTGCACCTATTATTATAAAAAGGATGCATTGTTGTTGCACACGAACAAAGTTTATATTCAAACTGAGATGTTAGGAGTATTTAAAAGATTGTCTCTTCTTCTTCTTAACAGTTTCAGCAGCTTGCTAACAGCCGCCCACTAAAGGTGTGAACACTTTTAGCTTTAAAGCACAATCAAGTAAGAGGAACTTGCAGCATTGCAAATATTTGTGCAGGCAGAAACATAATAAACGTCAAGCCTGAGGGCCACACACTGACAAATGAAAGCAATATATATATATTTATTTTACCTTTAGGGCTTCCCTAAAGTGGGTCCCATGGACCTGGAAGGGTCGGTCATAAAAAATAATTTAAAAAATATTGGGACACTTACACTGAACAAAAGTATTGGGACACTTGTAGCCAAAACTTGACAAAAGTATTGGGACACTTAGGACTAAACGTATACAACAGTATTGGGAAATTTAGGACTACCACTGGACAAAAGTATTGAGACACTTACATTGGACAAAAGTATTGGGACACTTGGGACTACAACTTGACAAAAGTATTGGGACACTTGGGACTACCACTGGACAAAAGTATTGGGACACTTACGCCTAAACTTGACAAAAGTATTGGGACACTTAGGACTAAACGTATACAACAGTATTGGGAAACTTAGGACTACCACTGGACAAAAGTATTGGGACACTTACATTGGACAAAAGTATTGGGACACTTGGGACTACAACTTGACAAAAGTATTGGGACACTTACGCCTAAACTTGACAAAAGTATTGGGAGACTTAGGACTACCACTGGACAAAAGTATTGGGACACCTACACTGGACAAAAGTATTGGGACACTTAGGACTACAACTTGACAAAAGTATTGGGACACTTCGGATTACCACTGGACAAAAGTATTGGGACACTTAGGACTACAACTGGACAAAAGTATTGGGACACTTACGACGAAAACTGGACAAAAGTATTGGGCCACTTCGCACTAAAAGTAGACTAAAGTATTGGGACACTTAGGACTACCACTGGACAAAAGTATTGGGACACTTATGACGAAAACTGGACAAAAGTATTGGGACACTTGGAAATAAAACTTGACAAAAGTATTGGGACACTTAGGACGAAAACTTGACACAAGTATTGGGACACTTTGGACTAAAATTGGACAAAAGTATTGGGACACTTAGGACTAGCACCTGCCAAATACGCGGGCCCTAATAAAAATATATATATATTTTTTCCCCCACAATGGTTGAATCTCTAGATCAGGGGTGTCCAAACTTTTTGACTTAGGGGCCGCATTGGGCTAAAAAAAATATGTTAAGTAACTAATTGATCTTTAATTAATATAAATGGATATGTGAAAGTTCGACTCCAACCTTGTTTACTTCTGTGACGACCTCCTTAAAGTTTTGTAATCAATCAAACATGGATAAGTGTGGAGAAAGTGTTTCCCCCATCATGCACTCCAATGGGTTTCATTTTGAATTTGTCATGTTTGGACATGTTTAATAATATCCACAATGTGCAGTGAGAAGGTTGAGACCATGTGTGTTTTTTGCACCATGACTAGGGAAGGTTGTTTGGATTGTGTCAGAAGTAAATGCTGCGCTATCAATTCAAAGCACATTCAAGGGGTCATTGATGTGATTTAATCACAGATCTGTCGATACAAAGTAATTACAAAAAAAGGTTTTATGTCCTTTTTGTTTAAGAAAACTGTTTTTGATGGCAAAAATATGCAACATTTCCTCATGAAGTAATTGGAGCCTTTACAAATTTTTAATAATTCATAACATTGATTAATTATTTCTGTGCAACGGCACAAACATTCCCAGGGATCCAAAATGGCCCCACTCAAAAGTATCATACATTTTTTCTTATTTTTTTACTTTCAATGCTTATAACTATCAACATCAAATCTCTTTAGATCTGATGAGATAAGGTTTTTTTTCTTCTATGATTTATGCCTTTTTTTGTAATTAAACTATTTTTTAATGGCAAACAAACAAAACATGCAATATTTCCCCAAATTTCAAAGTGGAAAATTTGATGTGAAGAAATTGAAGCCTTCAATAAATCATAAAGACATTGATTTTGATTCATTATTTTTTGAATAATGGCCGTCTTCATGAAATAAAAGCCTGCATGGCAGCTTTGTGTTATCAGCTGTCAACATGTTTTATTTTTATTTAACAAAACCAGTTTTCTTTTAATATAGAAAGGTATAATTTATCCTATAACTGGCACCCAATTTTAATTAAAAAAGTATTGATTTTGAATCGAGAATAGATTCTGAATCAAATTGTTACCAAGAATTGAATCGTGTGGTGTCCAAAGATTCAAAGCCCGAGTTATTAGAGTCAATATTGCAACTTTTTCTTGTAACATTTCACCCGTTTGCTCTTTTATTCCACTTTTTTTGTGATTGTATTGTTAGAATGTGCCGGGAGACGCTGAATTGGCTGCGGACTGCAAATGACACAACCGTGGTCTAGAAAATACTGTGCAGTACACCCTGGATAATTCATAATAAATGTCATCTCTGGGTCTGTTTGAGGACATTTAAAAAAAATCTAATGAAATAATAATATATAAAATACATTCTAAAATACTGTTATGCCCATTTGATTGTAGACTCTTACTGACACCTTGTGGCGATAGGAAAATACTACGCGTCATTTGTTTGGGCACTTCCGGGTTGACGATGTCAGTTCAGTTCATGAGACAATTGAGAAGTAGACAAGTTGTGTTAGCTCTTACAAGCCTATAAAAGATAAGCCTTTAAACTGTTTAACTTGTTTATGTAACTCAATATTAAAGTGGTTAAATTTGATACTAAGATGTTTATCGAAAAACGATTTTTGTGCACTGTTTTAATGGATGTTTTGAGGACTTAAAATGGCGGCCAGTCAAGTATTTCCACCATCGAAATAGTTTCGACACTCAGAAGTATTTGTTTGATGATAGTAAAGCTAATATTTACATATTGTGTATTACATTTCAGAATGTTAATTGAATCACACAGCTTATACATTTGTCATTGTGTGCATTTCAGTTTAAAAAAAACAAAAAAAACAGTCCAGTGCAAGACAAAAGTAAAGATAGGAAAAGACAAAGCAAGATCAACAACAATAAAGACCCTAAATGGATTCATCTGCTTTGGACTTTATTAGACGTCTTGGATTGTTTGTTAGCTGTCTGCCAAGCTATATAACCTCAACACGTATATAGTGAGGGCAGAACAAATACAAATGTTTAAATATATTTAATTAAAAATATACATATGCGCCAAAACAGTCATCAAAAGACAAAGATACTCCAATAATTTAATAGCATTTAATTATGGTATCGTCATATATCCAGTAGTAAAAAAAGAAAAAGAAATCAGGACTTTTGAGGTCTCTCACACTATTTGAATTGTTGAGCTAGTGTGATGTAACAATTACAGGAAATATTATGTTGACTGAATACATGACCACACATCAAATATTATTACTCTACAAAAATACCCTGCATTGCAGCTGGGATAGGCTCCATCACCCCGAGTCTCAAAAGAAGGACACGCAGTAGAAAATGGATTGATAATTCAGTGGCTACATTGTTTAGTTTAGGATATTTTCTGCCCCCTTGTGGCTTACACATGAAACTACAACAAGCCTTAAATCAGTGATAAAGCAGTGATTTATTCCAATGTGCACATGGTGACATTATTATTATTATTATTATTATTACTAGTGCAAACGTGCTTCCACAGTGGCATTATATTAACAATACAATATCTACAATGCAATCTTCCACAACACATTAAATAAAAGGACGTATTTCTTTATTCTGTGTATTAAATCCAAATAGATAAAATTGAATGTCAGTAACTTTGCACAAAGTGTGTTGCTCCAGTTCTCAGGGTCCGTTCATTACCTTACTGGTCTTGTCCTGCTCACACCGATGTGGAACTGCTGGCTAAAATGTTGTCAAAAATACATATTTTTTTTAATTCTTATTGTTTCTGCTTAATAAACAAACTAGAATTGTGTTATTTGTGTCTAGTCTGTGACTGAGGACACTTAAAAGGTGAACTACACTTTTTTTTTGGAATTTGGCCCATCATTCACAATCCTTAAGTGAGACAAGAACACATGTTTTTCTTTTTCTATGCATTCTAATTCATAAAGAAATGCTAGCAAGAGTCAGCCAACAACGGGGGTAATGGGGATTTGATCTAATCTAAATATAATATAGAGCACTCTAAAAAAAACATCATCATTTTATATACACGCTGTAAGTATATACATAATGTAGTGACAGTCACATTCATACTAACATGGATTATTTACGTATTTTGCTCATTTTAAGCATACGGCAGCACATTCATTTTACAGACATAACAACACTACTAATCATGGCAGACTTCATGAGAGACATCAAAGATGACTTTGGAACAAATGATCCAAAAACCTATATTTTTGAGCCCGAGTATAAGGAGGATGATCTACACGTTTAAGAAGCTGATTATTACGCAGATCCAGCACGTAGCAGTATTGTTAAGGGCTAAACAAGAAAAACTATCGACATAATAAATTACCTACTGTACAATGTCTGCTCTCACTGGGATGTTTACATCTTCCCGTTTAGATGAAGAATTAGTCATAATCGTCACGCAGGTTAAAAAAAAAAAAAATTCTGCCGAAAAATGGCCAAGATGTTCATTTTCTGGTATGAGACCCTGAAACTTTTACGTGGGTCCCGTCACGACGGACGTCTCCAGTCATTTTCGTTTCAAAAACGTGGAACTGGTAGGAGGGGCTAATTTTTTTTTCTAATTTTAAAAAGGTGGCGCTCGAGAGACAATTTTGAAATTTCATTTTCCGGACCCCCAAAACAAACTTTTTCGCCGTACCTGACACGCCTGCAACATTTGGGGACTTTTCGTGCATGTTAAGGGGCCTCAAAGAGGCATCCAAAGCGGTGGAATAATAATAATAATAATAATAATAATAAACAAAGCAATTTCAACAGGGCCCCTGGGGTGTTTGCGCCGCTGCTCGGGCCCTAATTTAAAAAAAAAAGTGGGCGCAAATGAGCCTTTATTTGAGGGTTTTCTCGCAATCTCTGTGTCTAAATTGTAGGGCTGTGAAAAAAGATTTTTCCTATTTTTAACAATTCTTAATCTATTAAAAAAAAAATTAAACAAAAAAATTATTATTATTATTTTTTTTTTTTAAACAAAATCAATTTTCTTTTCAGTAATATAGAAAAGTATTAGAGCGGTTTATCTATTTTATAGAACTGGCATTCTAGAATGTGATTAAAAAGGTATTCATTTTGAATCGAGAATCGAATCATGTGGTGGCCAAAGATTCACAATAGAGATGTCCAATAATGGCTTTTTTGCCGATATCCGATATTCCGATATTGTCCAACTCTTAATTACCAATTCCGATATCAACCGATACCGTTATATACAGTCGTGGAATTAACACATTATTATGCCTAATTTTGTTGTGATGCCCCGCTGGATGCATTAAACAATGTAACAAGGATTTTCAAAATAAATCAACTCGAGTTATGGAAATAAATGCCAACATGGCACTGCCATATTTATTATTGAAGTCACAAAGTGCATTTTTTTTTTTTTAACATGCCTCAAAACAGCAGCTTGGAATTTGGGACATGCTCTCCCTGAGAGCATGAGGAGGTTGAGGTAGGCGGAGTTTGGGGGTGTATATTGTAGCGTCCCGGAAAGAGTTAGTGCTGCAAGGGGTTCTGGGTATTTGTTCTGTTGTGTTTATGTTGTGTTACGGTGCGGATGTTCTCCCGAAATGTGTTTGTCATTCTTGTGTGGTGTGGGTTCACAGTGTGGCGCATATTTGTAACAGTGTTAAACTTGTTTATACGGCCACTCAGTGTGACCTGTATGGCTGTTGACCAAGTATGCCTTGCATTCACTTGTGTGTGTGAAAAGCCGTAGATATTATGTGACTGGGCCGGCTTATAAGGTTTATTGGCGCTCTGTACTTCTCCCTACGTCTGTGTACACAGCGGCGTTTTAAAAAGTCATACATTTTACTTTTTGAAACCGATAATTTCCGATATTACATTTCATAGCATTTATCGGCCGATAATATCGGACATCTCTAATTCACACCCCTAATAAATTGGACGTCAAAGTTGACCGACTTCTCGGTTTACGGCCACAACCTTCTACTAAAGTGAAAGACATGATTTATAATTGAGAAGCACATTTCACCGACTCAGAGGCGATGCAGCGGCTCACTGGCTCAATACGTCAACACACGTAAGCAACATGAGCTAGTTCGCTTTCTGGGATCACGGCGCTGCCAAAAAAAAAAAGTTGTTCCTCGGCGTTAGCTCTTACAATAATATTGCTTGTCCTTGGTTAAGTCTCAGGTCATGAGATGTAAATAGAGTATTGTTGCTGCTTTTTAGATGTTTTTTTTCTCCCTTAAGGATTGTGAATGATACCCTAAAACTAGAGAAAAACAAAAAGTGGTGGTTATATGTTTTAAAAAACAACAACTTAATACTCACACTTAAGCTTGAAATAGCAGGTCTCACAGTACGGCTTCTTGTCTCGAACACGGACCTGGACTCCTTTCTGGATTTTTCCAAGATACTGTTGGCAGCCCACACACTGAGGAGGAGGGCAAATACATGCTTTTATTTGTTTATTTATACTCTATATTGACAAAAGTATTTGGCCACCCATCCAAATGATGAGAATCAGGTGTCCCTAATCACTTGGCCCGGTGTATCAAATCAAGCACTTAGGCATGGAGACTGTTTCTACAAACATTTGTGAAAGAATGGGCCGCTCTCAGTGATTTCCAGCATGGAACTGGCATATGATGCCACCTGTGCAACAAATCCAAATCCTTATAACAAAATGGAAGAGTTTGGGAACAACAGCAACTCAGCCACGAAGGGGTAGGCCATGTAAACAGAGGGGTAAGCGGAGGAATTATGGTGTGGGGTTGTTTTTCAGGAGTTGGGCTCGGAACGGAACTTCGAATGCTTCAGGATAACAAAACATTTTTGGACAATTCCATGCTCCCAACCTTGTGGGAACAGTTTGGAGCAAACCCCTTCCTCTTCCAACATGACTGTGCACCAGCGCACAAAGCAAGGTCCATAAAGACATGGATGACAGAGTCCGGTGTGGAATGAACTTGACTGGCCTGCTCAGAGTCCTGACCTAAACCTGATAGAACACCTTTGCATACTTGCCAACCTTGAGACCTCCGATTTCGGGAGGTGGGGGCGTGGTCGGGGGTAGGGCGGGGCGTGGTTAAGAGGGGAGGAGTATATTGACAGCTAGAATTCACCAAGTCAAGTATTTCATACACACATATATACATACATATACACATATATACATATATATATATATATATATATATATATACATATACATATATATATATATACACACATATATACATATATATATATATATATATATACATATACATATATATATATATATATATATATACATACATATATATATATACATACATATATACATATACATACATATATACATATACAGTATATATATATATGTATATATACATATACATACATATATATACATATACATACATACATACATATACATACACATACACATATACATACATATATATATATACATACATACATACATACATATATACATATACATACATACATACATACATATATATATATATATATATACACATCCTGAAAATATGCAAACAAACTGGATGATTGATACCTCAAACTTGCATAAATAAATATTAAGGAATATAACATAACTTGGCTTCTGAGAGTTACCAAATGTAATGAATAAAATGCTGAAGTTGTTGATAAACAAGCAATTATTTTAATAATTAAATATGGTCATTTTAAATGAATTATTATGATAATTTAAAATCAATTATTTCAAATATGTTTATTTTAATGTATAATTCTATGACTGGATGTAATAAGGAGTCACGATAAAATACAATAAATTTTGATGTTTTTAGCAAAATATAGTAAAAATGTATTTAGTTTTTTTTTTTTTTTAAATTAATAAATATATTTATTTTTAGGTAAAATAAACATAATAATACAATTTATCTCTAGTCTGGATGATTTAGTTCTTGTCACCCTGTTGTCCTCCCGTCATGAAAAAAGGCTGTCCTCACTCAGGTCGCATGGAGCTGGAGGGGGCGTGGCTTCCAGCTCCGGCTGAAAATCGGGAGATTTTCGGGAGAATATTTGTCCCGGGAGGTTTTCGGGAGAGGTGCTGAATTTCGGGAGTCTCCCGGAAAATTCGGGAGAGTTGGCAAGTATGGGTGTGGATGAACTTGACTGGCCTGCGCAGAGTCCTGTCCTGAACTTGATAGAACACTTTTGGGATGAATTAGAACGGAGACTGAGAGCCAGGCCTTCTCCACCAACATCAGTGTGTGACCTCACCAATGCGTGGTGGAAAATTCCTATAAAAACACACTCCGCAACCTTGTGGACAGCCTTCCCAGAAGAGCTGAAGCTGTAATAGCTGCAAAAGGTGGACCGACATCATATTGAACCCTA
>NC_084562.2:20275000-20285000 GCF_033978685.3 Nerophis lumbriciformis
CTTGGCCCGGCCACAGGTGTATAAAATCAAGCATTTAGGCACGGAGACGGTTTCTACAAACATTTGTGAAAGAATGGGCCGGTCTCAGTGATTTCCAGCGTGGAACTGTCATAGGATGCCACCTGTGCAACAAATCCAGTCATGAAATGTCCTCGCTCCTACATATTCCAAAGTCAACTGTCGGCGTTATTATGAGAAAATAGAAGAGTTTGGGAACAACAGCAAGTCAGCCACCAAGAGGTAGGCCACGTAAACTGACAGAGAGGGGCTGAAGCGCATAGTGCAAAGACTTTCTGCACAGAGCTCCAAACTTCATGTGACCTTCCAATTAGCCCACGTACAGCACGCAGAGAGCTTCATGGAATGGGTTTCCGTGGCCGAGCAGCAGCATCTAAGCCATACATCACCAAAAGTCCAATGCAAAGCGTGGGATGCGCCGTTTTATTTATGTTGCTCCCCTTTGGCAGCTTCTTCTCCCCGTCATCTTTGTTGTAGCGGTGTAGCGTGCAAGGACGGGAGTGGAAGAAGTGTCAAAAGATGGAGCTAACTGTTTTAATGACATTCAGACTTTACTTCGATCAATAACGGAGCAGCATCTTCTCATCCGGAAACAACAAGGCCGGAAATGTGTCCGTCCGACCAGAACTCTCTAATAACTAAAGTTCCTTGGGTGAATAATTGTAACTCACTACACCGGTATGTTTTAGCGCTTTCATGGCGAGTTTACTGACAGATATAAGTAAGAACTTTACACTACTTTATATTAGAAATGGCAACAGCGGAGGATGAATGTCCCATAACAAGAAGAAGCTTATCGACTACGGCAGTGGTTCTCAAATGGGGGTACGCGTACCCCTGGGGGTACTTGAAGGTATGCCAAGGGGTACGTGAGATTTTTTTTAAATATTCTAAAAATAGCAACAATTCAAAGATCCTTTATAAATATATTTATTGAATAATACTTCAACAAAATAAATGTTTAGAATTAAGTTCATGAATCCAGATGGATCTCTATTACAATCCCCAAAGAGGGCACTTTAAGTTGATGATTACTTCTATGTGTAGAAATCTTTATTTATAATTGAATCACTTGTTTATTTTTCAACAAGTTTTTAGTTATTTTTATATCTTTTTTTCCAAATAGTTCAAGAAAGACCACTACAAATGAGCAATATTTTGCACTGTTATACAATTTAATAAATCAGAAACTGATGACATAGTGCTGTATTTTACTTCTTTATCTCTTTTTTTCCAACCAAAAATGCTTTCCTCTGATTAGGGGGTACTTGAATTAAAACATTTTTCACAGGGGGTACATCACTGAAAAAAGGTTGAGAACCACTGGACTACGGTGACAGACTACACAGCAGGCATGTGATTTGACCACAATGAAAAAGACTGAAAACATTTCCGGGGGTCTGGGGGACAAAGGCCCCCAGCCAGGTCCAGGTGGGGTGCCCTGGTGGGGGGACAAGGGGGGCGACGCCCCCCGAAGCTCCTGGTTTTTCACCAATGTAACATGCTAAAATTAACAAAGACAGCACCATTTGAAGAAAATATTTTAGTGTTTAAAGACATGAAAACATCATTAATAGAACATACCTTGCTTTAAGTTGTTTCATATGTTTTTGGCGTTTCGCATGTACTTCCAAAGCCTTGAAACTGCACAAACCTTTCCGGGACGATCGATTTTCCGAATAAAATCACAGAACAAAGTCGTAACTTCCTTCTTCCCAACAGTATCAGTGATTTCCCTTTCCATCCAGTCCTATCAAAACTTATTATTGACATGTTTATCAATTTCTTTTACTTGTAAAGCGTCCTTTCTCTCGAGAACCGACATCGTTTACATATGGAAAATGGCGGTAATAACCATTATGATAACGTCATCATTCATAACAAATGTCCTGATTGGTCACAAGGAACATATCGACCAATCAACTACGGCGTAATATAAACTACGTCTCGAATCTTGATTTAGGGTCGGAAAAAAAACGGAAAAACGGGAGATAATTTTTTTTTTTTCCCGAGATTAAAAAAGACGGAATTCCGACTTTAGACGGAAAAATCACATGCCTGACAAAGGCAGACTCGCGCAATTTTTCAGGATTTATGCAGATCCCAAATACAGATCAGCAGGTACCAGAAGGTAAGAAAAGCTTTTTTTGCATAATATTGCGAAACAAAACGCCAGGTAATATGTCTGCTAATAAGTGCCATTTTGCGGCCCTGAAACACACACCGTATTATTACTCGTATGTTTAATGCGCTGAGAATCCATCAAGCGGTGCGGCTTCATAGCTTAAAACATTTTGACAAATTTTTGAGCGCCGTGTGTAATGTTCTATATTCTCAATGGAACATTTAAAGTTTTGGTGTTTACTGGCATCATCTTGCAGTTTACACATATCTCTTATGTATGACTGCCATCTACTGGCCACACTTATAACGTACCAAATAAAATTGCTTCAATGTCGATAAGCACAACCAGAATTATGCCGTACATCAGTGACGTGCAGTCACTAGAGGCAGGTGAGGCGTGGCCTCACCTGCAATCATGGAAAGAAAAAAATGTAAAAAGAAAAAAAAATAATTAAATTGTTATATGTATCCAGTGATTATACTATAAAGTTATTTTCCATTTAACTTCACCAGTTTTAGATTATTTTTATTCAAAATCGCTGAATTTTCACATTTGCCGTTCAAATACTGAGAAGAGACGGTGCGGTGAACAGCAGCCAGTTGAGGCACGTCACTCAGTGCCTCAACATGGATTCCGGACTCGGCTAACTGCTGGCCTGCTGTGCAGTGAGACTGTATTGCTATATGAACTATATTATACATTTCCATAGTTTAGTTAGCTGAGGTATATAATGTACAGTGTATTTTGTCAACAACTGTATGTGTGTAATGTATTTCTTGTGCTGAGCGATCATAAAACGGCTGCAAAAGACGCACTGGCTGAGGCTCCAGTAACCCCGCCTCCTGCACCCCCGCCGTAGAATTGTTATATCAACTAAAGCCCACACTTAAACTTTCCACGTGCAAGATTGAATCTATTTAAAAAAGTTATTTAATAAGAAGCCAAAAAATGCAAAAACAATAATGTTCGTGTTGGAGGAGTTGTGAATGACTGCAGGGCCACAACATTAGGTACACCTGCAGACTGCAGGTGTATCTAATTCACAACTCCTCCAACACGAACATTATTGTTTTTGCATTTTTTGGCTTCTTATTAAATAACTTTTTTTTAACCTATTTTTATGGGCTTTCCTCTTTGTGATGTTAAGTTCCTGTTATGCGCTGTTATACAGTATATGCCTTGAGCTCTTATTTTGAAGGCGCCAAGAGCGGAAGTGATGACATGTTGTAGTGGAGCGGAGGTTTTTGAAAGAAGGTAAATAAAGTGGTCCTCGTGTAAACTGGAGCCTCCGTGTTTGTTATTTTGTAGTTTCATACAGTATAGGCGACATTTATAAACCCTCGATTACACTTTTTTAAATAGATTCAATCTTGCACGTGGAAAGTTTAAGTGAGGGCTTTAGTTGTGGACTTCATTTATAAGTAAAGGTAAGACCATAATAACGTTTTTTTTAATTAAATGTGCTTTTTTGTGTGCTACAGTTTGTATGTGTAAAGTTAAAGTTAAGTTAAAGTACCAATGATTGTCACACACACCCTAGGTGTAATGAAATCTGTCGTCTGTATTTGACCCATCCCCTTGATCACCCCCTGGGAGGTGAGGGGAGCAGTGGGCAGCAGCGGCGCCGCGCCCGGGAATCGTTTTTGGTGATTTAACCCCCAATTCCAACCCTTGATGCTGAGTGCCAAGCAGGGAAGAATGCTGGTATGAGCTTCTAAACATAACCCGTTAACTGCTGCCAATCAAATGGTGAATAAGATACTCTTTAGGGTTCATATGTTTGTAAATCTGACTGTGATGAAGTCAGTGCCTCACCAGCCATCAACCTCACCGCACGTCACTGCCGTACATTAGGCGCACCGTGTTATAAGGCGCACTGTTGATTTTTAAGCAAATGAAATGATTTTAAGTGCGCCTTATAGTCCGAAAAATACGGTAATCTGGATTGGCCCTGAAAAAAACATCTGTTGATCTCCATTATGAGCACATGTTAAAAAGTGAAAAAACAAAAAACAGACCTCTTGAGAGGCACCCCGATGTAAATGGGCTCCTTGTAAAAACTGCTGCTGCGCTGACGTATCCAACTGTTGTCGGTCAGAAGCTGAGTCCTCTTCTTCATCTCCTCCAAGATCTGCTGCCGCTCGTGTGCGGCTTTGGAAGCGGGCTCCCCTTTCCTTTTTCCTGGATCACCTGAACAAAGTCAAACACGTCAGGCGGAACAAAGTAACAACAGTAACAGTCGACACAACGATACCTCACCTCTTTGCTGTTTTTGTGCACCAGCTAATGTTGGAGTAGACAAGGACTTTGTCCTACAGGGGGGGCGGCAGAAAGTCAATATTTTTATACATTTGCCTGAAATACAAAATAGTGATACGTGGGCTGAGAAGTCAGGCTTGTTCTGACCTGTGTGCGGGGGAAAGGTGAGCAAAGCCCGAGGAGCCGTCCGCCCTGAGGTGTCCCGTTAGCAGCAATAAGTTGCCATGAAAAAAACAAAACTGAGTTAGTAGCAGGACGACAGAGTGGACAGTCATATTTAGTAGAGATGTCCGATAATGGCTTTTTTGCCGATATAACGATATTGTCCAACTCTTAATTACCGATATCAACCGATACCGATACATACGGTCGTGGAATTAACACATTATCATGCCTAATTTTGTTGTGATGCCCCGCTGGATGCATTAAACAATGTAACAAGGTTTTCCAAAATAAATCAACTCAAGTTATGGAAAAAAATGACAACATGGCACTGCCATATTTATTATTGAAGTCACAAAGTGCATTATTTTTTTTTAACATGCCTCAAAACAGCAGCTTGGAATTTGAGAGCATGAGGAGGATGAGGTGGGCGGGGTTGAGGTGGGGGTAGGGTAGGGGGAAGCGGGGGATGTATATTGTAGCGTCCCGGAAGAGTTAGTGCTGCAAGGGGTTCTGGGTATTTGTTCTGTTGTGTTTATGTTGTATTACGGTGCGGATGTTCTCCCGAAATGTGTTTGTCATTCTTCTTTGGTGTGGGTTCATATTTGTAACAGTGTTAAAGTTGTTTATACGGCCACCCTCAGTGTGACCTGTATGGCTGTTGACCAAGTATGCTTGCATTCACTTGTGTGTGAAAAGCCGTAGATATTATGTGACTAAGCCGGCACGCAAAGGCAGAGCCTTTAAGGTTTATTGGCGCTCTGTACTTCTCCCTACGACGTTTTAAAATGTCCTAAATTTTACTTTTTGAAACCGATACCGATAATTTCCAATATTACATTTTAAAGCATTTATCGGCCGATAATATCGGTAGCCTGATATTATCGGACATCTCTAATATTTAGGGATGAGGACTGAATTGGGTATTATAATGTAGGCACCGACCAAATTCCGTCTGTGCTCCTGGGTACCGATTTGCATCAAATCGAAGTGTACCATATTCTGATACATTTGTTGCGGGGATTACAAGCATTCAAAGCAATTTTCATGCAGTTTGTCCTTTCAAACAAGCTTCCATGCCATCAAAGCAAAAAGACGGCCCCCGTACGTAAAGTAAGGCTCCGTTTTTTGGGAATTTGCTAGCTCGATGCTAATTTACATTAAATATGCCATAGACATGCTAGAGATTAGCATTGGCAATTTTGCATGGCGAATTTCAACGCCTCCAAAATTTGGTCGTCAAAACTTTGACTTAAGACGCTCGTTACAGTCAAACAGCTGGAGCGTAATTAGTACAATACTTGGAGTATAAACACTTTTGAGTTTGAGTTTATTTGGAACATGCATGCATACAACATGATGCATCACAATTTCCAGTTTCTCTTTTCAACATGTTCGAAAAGGAGTAGGAAGAAGCAGAGCTTATTTATTCCAACCCCTTTTTCTTTTACATTACAGTTGCTAAAACTTTTGTTCACTTCCTGTTCTCAATTTATTCACAATATACTCTATAAGTAATCACAATAAAAATAAATAAATAAAATAATAATTGGTGAATAAAGTCATATTTCATTTGATGAGATAACTAAGATTATTTTGAGAATGAAAGAATAGATGGATGAAATAAATTCAGAATGTTTATCATGGTTCTTCTTCTTTGTACTTTGTAAACACTTTAAGTTTGAAGAGTTTCTTGAAGTGGATCATATTAGTACATTCATTGTAGGGCTCAACAACGAAAAGACTGGCACATTCGGCTCAATATGCTAGAAAAAAGCTTGTTAGACTTTATCTTCATTAGCCAAACTGTTTAATATTAATATAAGTGAACCATGTTTTATTTATTTATTTACATTACTTGTGGGGTTTTTATAATTTCACAAAGTTATTACTTTGAAAAACTATTTTTTTTAATGTTTCATGGTGTACAGTTCCTACTCCTATACGACATATTTTGATGGATCGGTCCCGATACAGCATCTACAAAAATGATTCCCGGGCGTGGCCACTGCTGCTGCTCACTGCTCCCCTCACATCTCAGGAGGTGATCAAAGGTGATGGGTCAAATGCAGTGAATAATTTCGCCACACCTAGTGAGTGTGTGACAATCATTGGTACTTTAACTTTAACATGTACATACATTAGACATTAGTACATGTAAAAGGACGTAACTTAAAAAAGAATACCCCTATATAAAATGTAAATAGAGATAAAAGGCATCATGTAATAATATTTCACATGCCTGGATTTTGATTGTGTTTGTGGTTGAAAGATTTCAGTAAAAGTACAAGCACATTTAAAAATATCGCGTTTATAATGATAACCGTGATAATTTCGGTCACAATAACCGCTATAAGAAATGTTCGTACCGTGATATGAAGTTCACACGCAGTACATTTGTGTAACAACTTACCAGTCTCCATCCATCTTTTCATTCGGATCTTTGTGCGTGCGACTGTGAGCGTTTAGCTCGAGCTCGCCAGGACTCGTCTCTCCCGTGTTGGTCAAACTCTTCACATGGATCCTCCTGATAGGGGTCTCGGCATCTTTGATCATCTCAAAGTTATTCTGAAACATCAAATGAAATACATTTGCAACGGGTTCTCCAAAAAAAAAAAAAAACTTGGCGTATTTTCCGGACCATAGGGCTCACCGGATTATAAGACGCACTGCCGTTGAATGGTCTAATTTACCGTATTTTTCGGACTATAAGTCGCCGTTTTTTTTCAGTTTGGCCGGGCTCCAGTGTGATTTATGCATGTTTTTTTCCTTCTTTATTATGCATTTTCGGCAGGTGCGACTTATACTCCGAAAAATACGGTAGATCTTTTTTCATATATAAGGCGCACCGGATAATAGGGCGCATTAAAAGGAGTCAGATTATTATTTTTTTTCTAAATTGAAAACACTTCCTTGTGGTCTATAAAACATGTTATGGTGGTTCTTTGTTTTACAGATCATCTTCAAGCCGCTTTCTGACAGTCACTTCCGGATGCGCCGTTTTGTGGGCGGTCTTATTTACGTGGCTCACCTACGGCAGCGTCTTCTCACCATCATCTTTGTTTGTTGTAGCAGTGTAGCGTGCAAGGACGGGAGTGGAAGAAGTGGCAAAAGATGGCGCTAACTGTTTTAATGACATTCAGACTGTACTTCAATCAATAACGGAGCAGCATCTTATCATCCGGAAACAACAACAACAAGGCCGGAAATGTGTCCCGTGAAAAACCGTCCGACCGCAACTCCCTAATAACTAAAGTTCCTTGGGTGAATAATGTAAACTCACTACACCGGTATGTTTTAGCGCTTTCATGGCGAGTTTACTGACAGATATAAGTAAGAACTTTACACTACTTTATATTAGAAATGGCAACAGCGGAGGATGAATGTCCCATAACAAGAAGATAGAGAAAAACTAGTAGCTTATCGACTACAGCGGCACGGACTACAAAGGCGGACTCGCGCAATTTTTCAGGATTTATGCAGATCCCAAATACAGATCAGCAGGTACCAGAAAATAAGAAAAGTTCCTTTTGCATAATATTGCGAAACAAAACGCCAGATAATACGTCTTACCTTATACACACACCTAGAGATGTCCGATAATATTGGACAGCCGATATTATATGCTTTAAAATGTAATATCGGTATCAAAAAGTCAAATGTATGACTTTTTAAAACGCCGCTGTACGGAGTGGTACACGGACGTAGGGAGAAGTACAGAGCAGTTGCGTCTCCCAGTCATACTTGCCAACCCTCCCGATTTTCCCGGGAGTCTCCCGAATTTCAGTGCCCCTCCCGAAAATCTCCCGGGGCAACCATTCTCCCGATTTCCACCCAGACAACAATATAGTGAGCGTGCCTTAAAGGCACTGCCTTTGCGCCTTTGCGTGCCGGCCCAATCACATAATATCTACGGCTTTTCACACACACAAGTGAAAGCAAGGCATACTTGGTCAACAGCCATACAGGTCACAATGAGGGTGGCCGTATAAACAACTTTAACACGGTTACAAATATGCGCCACACTGTGAACCCACACCAAACAAGAATGACAAAACACATTTCGGGAGAACATCTGCACCGTAACACAACATAAACACAACAGAACAAATACCCAGAACCCCTTGCAGCACTAACTCTTCCGGGACGCTACGATATACACCCCCGCTACCCATTACCCCCCGCACCCCACCTCAACCTTCTCATGCATGTCCCAAATTCCAAGCTGCTGTTTTGAGGCATGTAAAAAAAAATAATAATGCACTTTGTGACTTCAATAATAAATATAGCAGTGCCATGTTGGCATTTTTTTTTCCATAAGTTGATTTATTTTGGAGAACCTTGTTACATTGTTTAATGCATCCAGCGGGGCATCACAACAAAATTAGGCATAATAATGTGTTAATTCCACAACTGTACATATCCGTATCTGTTGATATCGGAACCGGTAATTAAGAGTTGGACATATCGGCACAAAAGCCATTATCGGACATCTCTACACACACCATAATAATACTCATGTTTAATGCGCTGACAATTGATCAAGATGTGCGGCTTCATAGCTTACCAAAGTCGTACTAAAACATTTTGATGGATTTGAGCGCTGTGTGTAATGTTCTATATTTTCAATGGAACATATAAAATGTTGGTGTCGTTTACTTGAGTCATATTGCCATCATATTGCAGTCTACACGTATCTCTTATGTTTGACTGCCATCTACTGGTCACACTTATTACACCATGTACCACATAAAAATGCTTTGAGGTTGGTAAGCAAAACCAGAATTATTAGGCGCACTGGGTTATAAGGCGCACCGTCAAGTTTAGAGAAACAAAAAAAAGGATTTTAAGTGCGCCTTATAGTCTGGAAAATACGGCAATTGGATTCCTAACAGTAATATGGCGTAATCAGCACTGAATTACCTGCTTAAATGTGCAATAAATCAATTTATCTCACACATTAAACTACATTCAGCCTTACAGGCTGGAGAATATATTTATGCACAAACATGTTTGAGGTACAAAAGTAAATGGATGTCTAAAAAAACAACTTGAATGAAAGGAATCCCAGCCTGCAACACACCTCCCCTTCCAACGCAGCACGTCGAGCCTGCTGCCACTCAGCATCCAGCCTCCGCTGATCTCGCTCATACTGCTCCTAAACAAGGCAAAGAAATGCAACGCTGCACATCACAGGCGTGCTAAAGTGCCGGTCCTCACCTGTAGGAGGCGCTCCTGCTCTTCCTGCCACTTCTCCTGCCGCCTGCGGTGGTCGTCACGGTCCCACGACCTGCCGGATGAGGAGGGGCTGATGGCCGGCACCTGGAGCTGAAGACGGGCGGGCAAGATTGAGCATGGCAACACACACACACACACACACACACACACACACACACACACACACACACACAGACACACACACAGACAGACAGACAG
>NC_084562.2:20287500-20467500 GCF_033978685.3 Nerophis lumbriciformis
TGAATGCATCAGTCTGTGTGCAATGAATAAATATACTACTGAAATAAATCAAGTTTTTCAAAATATTCTAATTTACTGGCTTTTACCTGTATATACATATATATATATATACATACATATACATACACATATACACATATATATATATACATACATATATATACATACATATACATATATACACACACATATACATATGTATGTATACATATATATATATACACACACACACATACACATATACATATTATAGATATACACACACACACACTAGGGTTGCAACTAACAACTAATTTGATAATCGATTAATCGGTCGATTATTACTTCGATTAATCGATTAATAATGGGATAAAAGAGACAAACTACATTTCTATCCTTTCCAGTATTTTATTGAGGAAAAAAACAGCATACTGGCACCATACTTATTTTGATTATTGTTTCTCAGCTGTTTGTAAATGTTGCAGTTTATAAATAAAGGTTTATAAAAAAATAAAATAAATAAATCTGCGCATAGCATAGATCCAACGAATCGATGACTAAATTAATCTGCAACTATTTTTATAATCGATTTTAATCGATTACTTGTTGCAGCCCTAATATATATATATATATCCTACACACACACACACACACGTGCATTTGTGTGTGTGTGTGTATATATATATATATATACACACACACAAATGCATATATATATATATATATATATATATATATATATATATATATATATATATATATATATATATATATATATATATATATATACACACACACACATACACACAATACACGTATAAACACACAATACACATTCATATATACACATTTATTTATATATATGACATGGTCACAGTGGTAGTGAAACCATTGGGCGTTGCAAATTTCTGTGTCTGCAAAACTTTGTGTGAGCTCTACACATGATCAAAAGAGTCCGCGTAGAATTTTTCTATAAATACCAATGTTTGCAGTGAAAATGACGTACAGTACGTACGTTACGCTTGTGTTGATGCGACCTTTGTGCGCGGCAACCTTTATAAATGCATCTGCATTTTTTTCTAAGAACTTATGAGGTCAGAGGTAACTGGTCCGAAACTCATGCGAGCATGCTCTTTCTGTTCCTTGCTTTGTGCATCACGTGGGAACCGGTTCTACTTGAGTAAAAAAGCAATTAATGCAGAGTTTTAATGGCTAAATGAAAGTGTCTCCTGTAGGTCTACACACAGCAGCAGTAGCAGAAAGCAAGTGAAGGCAGAGTTCCTCAATAAACAAGGCTTAAACACAGTAGACAGTCCATAAACTAAATCCACCACTGACAGGTCCTGATCTGGGATTAGGATGTCAGGATCTAGGAAAATCGGTGTATAAAATCGGCCCACTAATCTGCTAATGCTGTGTACCTGGTTTTCCAAAAAAGACATTTCGAATAAACTGTTGCGCTGAAGCGGGTGAGTAGAAATTGGATTTGGTGGCACTCCACAGCAAAACAAACACAAAAAACATGGTTTCTACATCAAAAAGAGAAAAGCGTGTTCACAAAGTGCAAGCAATTACCACGAAGAATCCACGGTAGCAGGGGACAAAAGGACAAAGGAGTTATGAGGAAAAAAAGGTTAAAAAAAACACCAAGTTTTAACTGTTAAACATTCAACTAAAATATGAATACTTCAGACAAAATTATATATAGATTATAAATACACCTGTATTGGCATGGTTCCAATCCCACTGCATGTAGACCCAAAGTATTGTACACCCAATAAAAATAAAAATGCAACACTTTTTATTTTTAAGGCTGACAAACAAAAAAAAAAATTGCAATTATGATTTGTAATTAAAAAAATCTTTTAATCTCACCTAAAAAATGCTGCAAAAAAGCCTTCAACTTGAGGAGTTTAATTTAAATGAATTCCATTATTATAGAGATAGTTACATAACCAAATAAAATGGCTTTATAAAGTCATTTATTGTTTCGAAGAGATGCCGTCTAAGCCATGTACTGAAATAAAACATCACGTCGATAGAAAGACCCCATGTTGACTCCAATGTTCCCTCTAATTCTTTAATATCTCTGGGCTAACGCACAAACTCCCTGAGCATCCCTTGGACCACATGTGTGCAACATCAGACGTGCACACTGTCCCAAGCCTGACATCGTAATAAGGTAAATATTTAATTATAACAATTAAATAACAGCAGTCATTTCCATTATAATATTTTCTAATATAAATATTTGGCCCACTTTTTTTCACGAGGTCCTGCTGTAGAAGAATTTGACACAATTACCTCTTTCAAAGATCAAATTAAATTCACCCTAAAACATTCACATTTTGCACAATGAGAGGTATGCTTCAGCACAAGCACGGGATAAAGTGTCCAACTTTTTTGTCTGTACAATACATGACAGTTTTTATTAGCATTTATCTATTCTACAGTAGTGACTGCATTTCCTCATTACCATCCATAAATCAACATTCTTAATACATGACACGAAAATATTGTGGAGTTTGGGTGCACATGTAGTGCCCGTTTGTTTTGCCAAAATTAAAGTAAGCATGCACCTTGTTGGTGATTTATCTGTTGGGACCACTTGTCACCTGTCACTCAGATTTGCATTGCAAAACGGTACAGAATAAATAGTTATGCGTTTATTTTGTTTAGAGTTAGGTTGGTTTCGGAGTTGGATTTTGTGCACTGCATAGATGTTTAACGTGCGCGGAGGACGCGGGAGAAGCGCGCACCTTAGAGGGAACATTGGTTGACGTCAACAAAACAGTAAGAAGACTTATCTGAGCAATACAAATATTGAACGTTGTTGAACTTGTTGCTTTTCCTCTGCGTCATACACTGCAAAAACTGAAATTTAAGTAAGATGAAATATCTCAAATAAGGGTGATATTTGCTTATTTTCTGTCTGATAAGATAATTCTTCTCACTAAGCAGACTTTATGTTAAGAGTGTTTTACTTGTTTTACAGTAAGTGTTTTGGTCCTAAATGATCTCAGTAAGATATTACAGCTTGTTGCTGAGATTTGATGACCTATATTGAGTAAAACATGCTTGAAACTAGAATATCAAGTGTTGCAAAGCTGTGTCATCAACACTCACAAAAATAAATCTGCTTTTTCAAAGTAATAATTTCTTATTTCAAGTATGAAATAAAAAAATCATGACTTTGACACAATTGTGTCTCATATTGAAACAGATGACAGCCAAATGGACTTTGCTGTTTTATTTTCAATGAAACAATAGAAAATATGTATTCATATAGTAGTACATTTGGCACATTACAGTAAACTTTGTCCGGGGGCCAGGCTGTAAATATCAGTGTTTCCCACACATTCATTTATTTGTGGCGGTCCGCCACGAAAGAATTACGTCCGCCACAAATGGATTTTTCGGCTTTTGACTCGCTCGACCGCTCATAAAAGCAATGGGACTGTATGTACTGCTTGTAGTTACAACTCCGGTGCAGTAGGTGGCGGTAGCCTACTATGCATTGTAACTCCGCCAATAGCACTTAATTCACCTGGTGGGCCAGAAGAAGAAGACGAAGACGAAGACGAAGAAGACGAAGACGGGATCAAAATACGAGGGTAATATAGGTTATAGGTAGATAGGTTATAGCTGCATCGCTCGCGGCTCGTCATATATTTAACGTTAATCCGCGATTTCACCGAGCGTTTCACTGACGGTGAGCAGCCTGACGCTGCTTCATTAACACCGCCGCTGTATGACTCGGAGTCTGGGGCAGACGCACGTAATAACAATCACGTGTTTTCATATCGAAGAGCTAACGTGTCCAGGTTACAACCCTGTTGTCAATAAACACACGTGGAGACGGTGCTTCAGATACTACATTAATACTGAAGCTAAATCGTCCACTGTCCACTGCAGCATGTGAATGCAATGAAAATAATAACATCTGAGCCAACCAGCTGTTAAAATGTTGTCCAGGTTAATGTTTTGGCCATTAAAGGCCCTTCATTTCAAGATTTCAGCTGTGATTGGGCTTTAAACAGGTGGCTGACCTGTTCAGATGGGTGTAACTGCTACTGGTCAAATAATGTGAAATAGCATTTAATTTTACATGTATGCAATGCCATTTAAATGTAATTATAGATAATAATAATAATAATAAATACTGTGTAGTGTTGTAAATAGTCAACGGGAAGGATTTTAGTAAGATATAAGCCATGAGCACTACACAGCCAGAAAAAAACCTAGGCAGGACAAGTAAAAATATTGGGGCAAGTAAATTTGAGAAGTCGGGCAAGTAGAACAATTAGGGCGGAGGGAACAGGTGAGACTCAGCAAACACTGAAAAATAAAGCAGGGTCAGATCAGAAATGCACTTTTCTCATGAAAAGGGTCCTAATTTATATTCCACACCACGACAAAACATACACCTCTGCCTCTGTTTAACTTTATGTTGCTGGTAAATAATATGGTTGTAGTAGTAGGCTAAAGTTAAATTATTTAGTATGCACTAATTAAAGGGGCAGAGCTTTAAGAGACATTTTAGCTTTTATATTTTATAAGATATTTTTTTGTAAGAACCACAATTAATAAATATATTTCAGTGAATAACTAATTGTTCAAATCTGTATATAAATATGTACATAAATTGTTGTAATTATATTCCAACTCCGCGCTCTTCTTGGTCATCGCCGCTAACGCCGTCTCATATTTGTTTTTTTCTATCAAGAAAAGTGCACTTGTTATTAGTGAGAATAAACTTATTTTTAAGGTATTTTGGGGTTCATTGAGGTTAGCTAATTTTACCTGTTTTGGAAAGTCTTGACCAGCCAAATTTTCTTGTTCTGTTGGCAGATAATTTTGCTTAGTTCAAGTAAAATACCCCTCATTTTTGTATTTTTTTTTCTTGTTTTTGAACACTGACTTTTTGCAGTGTGTCAGTCAAGCACATGACCATGGCGAGGCAACTTGCACACAAACAGTAACGTCAAATATTAAAAATGAGATTACCACGATTCAAAAGTATAACGCCCTAAATATGACGGAATAATCACAATTTACGCAGAATTTTACACACTTCAGGTTTTGCTCCCATATTTCATTAGTTGAACGCAAAGATCAATACACTTTTACTATGCACACAAAATGCCCTTTTCTCTCAAATATTGTTGACAAATCTCATTTAATCTGTGATAGTAAGGACTTCTCATTTGCCAAGATAATCCATCCACCTCACAGGTGTGGCATATCAAGATGCTGATTAGACCGCATGATTATTGCACAGCTGTGCCCTACGCCGGCCAAAATAAAAGTGTGCAGTTTTATTACATGGCGCAAACGCCACAGATGTTGCCAGTGTTGAAGGAGCGTGCAAACTCACGTTGACTGCAGGGACGTACGTCCACTTGAGCTGTTGCCTCTTCATTAAATGTTCTTTTTATTCCTAGCATTAATTTGGCAGTACATGCAACCATCATCACAACCGTAGACTACAGGTAACCACACCAGCCCATGGACCTTCCCAAACAGCATCTTCACCTCCCGTATGGTCTGAGACCAGCCAACCTGACAGCAGCTGCAACAATCGCTTTGCAGAACCAAATAATTTCTGCACAAAAACATCTCAGGGAAGCTCATCAGCATGCTCGTCATTACATTTTTAAACATTTGGCATGATCAGCCTGCTTAAAACTAGAGATGTCCGATAATATTGGACTGTCGATGTTATCGGCCGATAAATGCTTTAAAATGTAATATCGGAAATTATCGGTATCGGTTTTAAAATCACATATTATCTACAGCTTTTCACACAAGTGAATGCAAGGCATAATTGGTCTTCAGCCATACAGGTCACGCTGAGGGTGGCCGTATAAACAACTTTAACACTTCTACAAATATGCGCCACACTGTGAACCCACACCAAACAAGAATGACAAACACATTTCGGGAGAACATCCGCACCGTAACACAACATAAACACAACAGAACAAATACCCAGAACCCCTTGCAGCACTAACTCTTCAGGGGCGCTACAATATACACCCCCCCCTGACCTCAACCCCGCCCACCTCAACCTTCTCATGCTCTCTCAGGGAGAGCATGTCCCAAATTCCAAGCTGCTGTTTTGAAGCATGTTAAAAAAAAATAATGCACTTTGTGACTTCAATAATAAATATGGCAGTGCCATGTTGGCATTTCTTTTCAATAACTTGAGTTGATTTATTTTGGAAAACCTTGTTACATTGTTTAATGTCCCCAGCGGGGCATCACAACAAAATTAGGCATAATAATGTGTTAATTCCACGACTGTATATATCGGTATCGGTTGAGATTCGGAATCGGTAATTAAAAGTTGGACAATATCGGAATATCGGCAAAAAAGCCATTATCGGACATCTAATTTTTTTTCATGCATTCGAAATTGTAAATGAAATTGAGTCAACAGATGGAGGGTCCACTGTTGCGCTCATATTCTCTCTACAAACATCTAGAAAGCGCCAACAACACTCCATTTACATGTCGTGATATGAAAATTAGGTAACCAAATATGAGTGATATTGTTATTATAAATGCTGACACAGACAGACTATTTTAGCGGCGCATTGACAGCAGTGAGCTAATGCTAGTTTACGCTGCTATTGATGAAACACTGAGCTGGCGGCTGCTTCTGCTTCGTCTTAAACTCGCTAAAAGTAAATTCTAGATTCTAATTCATGAATCTTCATCTAAACATAATTATGTGAGCGTGGAAATCCATCTTCTACCACTTGTCCCTTTTGGTGTCGCGGGGGGTGCTGGAGCCTATCTCAGCTGCATTCGGGCGGAAGGCAGGGTACATCCTGGACAAGTCGCCACCTCATCGCAGGGCCAACACAGATAGACAACATTCACAATCACATTAACACACTAGGGCCAATTTAGTGTTGACAATCAACCTAAGCGTGGAAATATCACAGTTTATTTTATTCTGGTTTGCTATGGTTAGTTTGTATGTTTAGCACCTAGCAATGCTACGTGTCACAATGAAGCTCAGTTAGAGCTCTTGTTATTACCAAATCTGTGTTATATGTGTTTTATGTTGCACCAAGAAAAATTCCTAGTTTGTGAACCCGTTCTCAAACAATGGCAATAAATACTATTCTGATTCTGAAAGCTGCATCCGTTTAACACTCGGCTTCTAAAACTTACTGCTCATCCTCTTTGTGTTCGGGCTCAAAAATACAAGGTCCTGGATCGTAATGTTTCCAAAGTAACCGTTGTTGGCTCTCACAAAGTCTGCTAGACTAGCATTGTCCGGGACGAGGAATAGATCCGTGGTTCCTAGCGTGACGTCATTATCTCTCAAAATGGCTCGGGAATCTCCGTGAGATTGATACCATTTTGATCATATCTATTTACTCGCAAACTTTGGAAGCCTTTTGGTGTCATGAATCAGATGATAATAGCTTCAACATAGAGGCAACTCGTTTTTCCACTCTACTGCTACTTTAACGAGTGGGACTACCGTATTTTTCGGAGTATAAGTCACACCGGAGTATAAGTCGCACCTGCCGAAAATGCATAATAAAGAAGGAAAAAAACATATATAAGTCGCACTGGAGTATAAGTCGCATTTTTTGGGGGAAATTTATTTGATAAAACCCAACACCAAAAATAGACATTTGAAAGGCAATTTAAAATAAAGAATAGTGAACAACAGGCTGAATAAGTGTACGTTATATGACGCATAAATAACCAACTGGTATGTTAACGTAACATATTATGGTAAGAGTCATTCAAATAACTATAACATATAGAACATGCTATACGTTTACCAAACAATCTGTCACTCCTAATCGCTAAATCTCATGACATCTTATACGTCTAGTCTCTTACGTGAATGAGCTAAATAATATTATTTGATATTTTACGGTAATGTGTTAATAATTTCACACATAAGTCGCTCCTGAGTATAAGTCGCACCCCCGGCCAAACTATGAAAAAAACTGACTTATAGTCCGAAAAATACGGTACTCAGGACGAGCTGCAGTGTGCTCAACCAACCACCATGTAGCATCTTTGAGCAGATAATATCATATCATCTCTTTCGAACTTATCAGGTCTGTAGCGCATTCTTCACTCGCGCTTTAAGTGAGGGATGAGGCAAAAACTAACCCAGACACACTGCATGACTTATTACCATCATACTTATTTTTATGTAATGGGCAGAACACTCTCCGTCTTTGACTTGATGACATCAGCGGCCAAGCAATTTTTCCATTACAGAATAAGCATTTTCTCTGGTGATCAGGACAATCTGTATAATTGTATGCAGCTGTTGCCACACAAAAGACTATATTAGTCTTTAAAGGCAGTGTTTTTCAACTAGTGTGCCGTGAGATACAGTCTGGTGTGCCGTGGGAGATTATGTAATTTCACCTATTTGGGTAAAAAATTGAGATGTCCGATATTATCGGCCGATAAATGCTTTAGAATGTAATATCGGAAATTATCGGTATCGTTTTTTAAATTTTTTTATTATCGGTATCTGTTTTTTTTTTAATTTTTAAAAATTTTTTTTTATTAAATCAACATAAAAACACAATATACACTTACAATTAGTACACCAACCCAAAAAACCTCCCTCCCCCATTCACACTAATTCACACAAAAGAGTTGTTTCTTTCTGTTATTAATATTCTGGTTCCTACATTATATATCAATACAGTCTGCAAGGGATACAGTCCGTAAGCACACATGATTGTGCGTGCTGCTGGTCCACTAATAGTACTAACCTTTAACAGTTCATTTTACTCATTTTCATTCATTACTAGCTTCTATGTAACTGTTTTTATATTGTTTTACTTTCATTTTTATTCAAGAAAATGTTTTACTTTATTTATCTTATTTTATTTTATTTTTTAAAAAGGACCTTATCTTCACCATACCTGGTTGTCCAAATTAGGCATAATAATGTGTTAATTCCACGACTGTATATATTGGTATCGGTTGCTATCGGTAATTAAGGGTTTGGTCAATATCGAAATATCGGATATCAGCAAAAAGCCATTATCGGACATCCCTAGTTAAAAATATTTTTTGCAAACCTGTAGCTATAGTCTGCAAATTATATGTTGTTGATGTTGAGTGTCGCTGCTGTCTAGAGCTCGGCAGAGTAACCGTGTAATACTCTTAAATATCAGTAGGTGGCAGCCGGTAGCTAATTGCTTTGTAGATGTCGGAAACAGCGGGAGGCAGGGTGCAGGTAAAAAGGTGTCTAATGATTAAACCAAAAATAAACAAAAGGTGAGTGCCCCTAAGAAAAGGCATTGAAGCTTAAGGAAGGCTATGCAGAACGAAACTAAAACTGAACTGGCTACAAAGTAAACAAAAACAGAATGCTGGACGACAGCAAAGACTTACTGTGGAGCACAGACGGCGTCCACAATGTACATCCGAACATGACATGACAATCAACAATGTCTCCACAAAGAAGGACAAAAACAACTGGAATATTCTTGATTGCTAAAACAAAGTAGATGCGGGAAATATCGATCAAAGGAAGACACGAAACTGCTACAGGAAAATACCAAAAAAAAGAGAAAAAGCCACCAAAATAGGAGCGCCAGACAAGAACTAAAACACTACACACAGGAAAACAGCAAAAAACTCCAAATAAGTCAGGGTGTGATGTGACAGGTGGTGACAGTACGACTACTTTGAGACAAGAGCTATAGTGATGCATGCTTGGTTATGCTTTAAAGTCATATCCAACAATTGCGACTTTTTACTGTCAACTGAGCTCTGTTTTTTAATGATTTCTGCTGGTGGTGTGCCTCCGCATTTTGTCAACGCAAAAAATGTGCCTTGGCTCAAAAAAGGTTGAAAAACACTGCTTTAAAAGGAACAAACACGTCTTCATTCCACCCAGTTGCTTACCCTTATTTACACAGCGACAAACATCCATGGTGAGAGCGCCGGTCTGCAAGGCAGATGCCATCTTTTCCTCCCACAGACTGGAGCCCATGTGTGCTGCTGCAACTCCATCAACAGTCAGGATCTCATCGTCTACACGCAGCTGGCAGAGCTCCGCCGGGCCGCCTGCCGAGGGAAGGACAGGCGTCAGGAGGAGACGACAGATAAGGGCGCAGACAAGGTACCCGCTTTAGAAAATGATTTGCTGGAACCACCAAAAAAAAAAGAGGAGCAGAGACAAGGCTGCCGCTCCAAATTGTAACGCGTCCAATTCCCGGCAGTCGCTTCTACTCCTGAAAGTGTGTCAGCCACAAACTTGTCCTCAAAGTGGGTTGTTTGTGCCAATGTTTTCCCGTGTCATTCCTAAATTCCTGCACAGTACACAAGTCTTCCGCTGCCACAACACAAGAACCCCCTTCTAACATGGGTTTAAACACTCAGGGGTGGCTTTTAAATACGTGTTGTATAGGGGTGTAACGGTACAAAAAAATATTGGTTCGGTACGTACCTCGGTTTAGAGGTCACGGTTCGGTTCATTTTCGGTACAGTAAGAAAATAACAAAATATACATTTTTTGGTTATTTATTTACCAAATTTGTAAACAATGGCTTTATCCTTTTAACATTGGGAACACTATAATAATTCTTCACGTTAATCAACATTAAACTGCCTCAAGATGTTGCTCAGATTAAATGACAAAACTTTTCTTCTACATATAAAAAGTGCAACATTAAACAGTTTAAAGTCAACTCATCATGCTTAATTTATTACAGCATTTGGGAAGCTTGTAGTTGATTTTTATTATGTAAATGTTATATTTTTATCAACATGTGATAGCAGGGACCCTGCCATTCAAAACTAGGCTGCTGCATTACTAATTAAAGTACCAATGATTGTCACACACACACACACACACGGTGTGGCGAAATTTTTCCTCTGCATTTGACCCATCCCCTTGTTCACCCCCTGGGAGGTGAGGGGAGCAGTGGGCAGCAGCGGTGCCACGCCCAGGAATCATTTTAGGTGATTTAACCCCCAATTCCAACCCTTGATGCTGAGTGCCAAGCAGGGAGGTATTGGGTCCCATTTTTATAGTCTTTGGTATGACTCGGCCGGGGTTTGAACTCACAACCTACCGATCTCAGGGCGGACACTCCAACCACTAGGCCACCGAGTAGGTGGCTGAGTGATTAATGTATTGATTAATGTAACTATAGCTGAAAAAAATAGTACAATAGCAATAAGAGAGACTATTCATCACTGAACACCATGGAGTTCATGTAGACTTTGTGATGCAGTTACATTATAATAACTATCAGACAGAAACTCTTCATTTAACATGATGTCCCTTTTTGCTGCTTCAACACAGCTCAATCAACACAGAAAAAGGTAAAGTGAAATAACAGACAGACAGGGCTTTGCTGTCCGTAACACACACACACGGCAAAATGAGCTAACGTTACGCTAAAAGCTAATTAGCCTTCACTTCAAGCCAGGACTGCGAGCGAGCTGAAGCTGCAGTTTGTTTCTAGAAGGTCAACGGGCTCATAGTGATGTTACTAGTAGTTGACTGGGAGGTGTTTTATAATTTGGGGAGAGTCCGCTGCCTGATGCTTACCTGCTAAACGCTAAGCACTGACTACATGCGCTCTAAATACGCACTGCTGATTGGCTGTTACCGCTCTGTATGTAACCAATCAGATGGTTGTGTGGGTGGGACAATGCTGGGTGCTGTGTAGAGTTCTGACAGACAGGCAGAAGGAAGCGGAGCAGCTTGTTAAGACTTTAGCTTAGCTTAATATATTTGTGTGGAAACTCGTTCAGTACACCTCCGAACCGAACCAAACCCACCGTACCGAAACGGTTCAATACAAATACACGTACCGTTACACCCCTAGTGTTGTAGCATGTTCTCGCTAAAAATAGTGAAAACGATTAGTCGACATTGTCAACAATAACATTTGTCGCAGGCAATTACCGTATTTTTCAGACTATAAAGGCACACTTAAAATCATTTCATTTTCTCAAAACTCGACAGTGCGCCTTATAACCCGGTGCGCCCAATGTACGGAATAAGTTTGGTTGTGCTTACCGACCTCGAAGCTATTTTATTTGGTACACGGTGAAATGATAAGTGTGACCAGCAGATGGCAGTCAAACATGAGATACGTGTAGACTGCAATATGATGGCAGTCACATATAAGAGATACATGCAGACTGCAATATGACTCAAGTAAACACCAAAGTTGTATATGTTCCATTGAAAATATAGAACATTACACACGGCGCTCAAAAATCTATCAAAACGTTTTAGTACGACTTTGGCAAGCTATGAAGCCGCATCACTTGATGGATTGTACTGTGCTTCAACATACGAGTCTTATTATGGTGTGTGTATAAGGTAAGACATTATCTGGTGTTTTGTTTCGCAATATTATGCAAAAGCAACTTTTCTTACCTTCTGGTACCTGCTGATCTGTATTTGGGATCTACATAGGTCCTGAAACTTAGCGCGCGTCCGCTTTTGTAGTCCGTACTGACACCGTAGTCGATAAGCTTCTTCTTTTTCTCTATCTTCTTGTTATGGGACATTCATCCTCCGCTGTTGCCATTTCTAATATAAAGTAGTGTAAAGTTCTTTCTTATATCTGTCAGTAAACTCGCCATGAAAGCGCTAAAACATACCGGTATAGTGAGTTAACATTATTCACCCAAGGAACTTTAGTTATTAGGGAGTTCCGGTCGGACGGTTTTTCACGGGACACGTAGTTTCCGTATGAGGAGATGCTGCTCCGTTATTGATTGAAGTAAAGTCTGAATGTCATTAAAACAGTTAGCGCCATCTTTTGCCACTTCTTCCACTCCCGTCCTTTCACGCTATACCGCTACAACAAAGATGACGGGGAGAAGACGCTGCCGAAGGTGAGCCACGTAAATAAAACCACCCACAAAACGGCACATCCGGAAGAGACTGTCAGAAAGTGACTTGAAGTTGATCTGTAAAACATCATCTATGCAACATTTTGACCAAAGAACCACCATTACATGTTATGTAGATCAGAAGGAAAAAATAAATAATATGACTAATTTAATGCGCCCTATAATTTGCATGAAAATAGACCTGACTAGACCCGCTCATCGGCAGTGCGTCTTATGGTCCGGAAAATACGGTATATTTGTCGCAAACTCGTGACGTCACTCGTTTTTCCTTGCAGAAGCGTGTACGAGCCGCCACTCATGTAAAATGTGAGAATATTTCCTTTTTATTCTTGTTAAAAAAATGAATACCATGCTCATTTTGCAAAGCGGAGTTTGTTTTTATGGCTGTATATTTAATGCGGAGGCATGATGTTGAACATCTGGAGGGAGGATAAATGTCAACCTCGGTAAGATTGTTAGCTTGTCCTGTGTCTTGCAACAAACAAGTATGAGACAAAGTTGTGTGAAAAAACTGATTTACCGTATTTTTTGGACTATAAGTCGCAGTTTTTTTTTCATAGTTTGGCCAGGGGTGAGATTTATACTCAGGAGCGACTTATGTGTGAAATTATTAACACATTACCGTAAAATATTAAATAATATTTATTTCATTCTCTTAAGAGACTAGACGTATAATATTTCATGGGATTTAGCGATTAGGAGTGACAGATTGTTTGGTAAACGTATAGCATGTTCTATATGTTATAGTTATTTGAATGACTCTTACCATAATATGTTACGTTAACATACCAGGCACGTTCTCAGTTGGTTATTTATGCCTCATATAACTTCAGCCTGTTGTTCACTATTCTTTATTTATTTTAAATTGCCTTTCAAATGTCTATTCTTGGTGTTGGCTTTTATCAAATAAATTTCCCCAAAAAATGCGACTTATATATGTTTTTTTTCCTTCTTTATTATGCATTTTCGGCCGGTGCGACTTATACTCCGAAAAATACGGTAACTATCATTTTAGACAAAATCAGCCAGCTAAACTTTGTTTACATCAATGCAAGGACTTTTAAAAGCAGCGTCAATTTGGAATGGCGTAAAAAAAAGGCACACATACAGGCAACAATGCAGAGGTATCATAAGATTAAACATACAATCTATTAAATAGCCAACATTTTAATAATTAATCAAAGATACAAATCTACACACCGAGTCTATTAGAGTGCTAAAACTGCCCAGAGTTAATTAATAGTAAATATATTCATGTGCAGCATTTTAAACAGCACAAAATGCTTTTCTTTCAGAGGAAGTTAATTTAGTGTTTTGTTGTTAGTTTTCTTTGCTGCTATTTTAACTGTTTTAATACATAAACAAGTTATTTATTTTTTTGCACTTTGCCTTTCCTTTCTTTTTAATGGAAACATTTTAATCATTAAAATGTTTGTAACAGCTGAATGAGCAGCACAGTTATAGTAAAAATAAATATTTATGAATTAATTAGTCATATTTGTTGTTAGTAAGCACATGCCTATAATAAAATTATAGGTATTAAATGTGTGTACGCTTTATCACCTGACTAATCGTTGACAATCAAAATAATTAGTAGCTGCAGTCTACTATCGTCAAGAGATGAACAGAACATAAGCATGCATTAAATTAATATATAAAAAGGAAATACTTTAAAAGAATAGTACATTTGCTTCTAGGTCGAGACAAAATGTTTTACCTGGCTGAATGTATTTTATTCTTGCTCCAGTAGCATCCCAACGAGGCTGGAAACCCAAGTCTTGTCGACTGTCGGAGTTCAGAGCGAGACTTACTCTCAAGTGACCACAGTCCACCTGAAAGACACACCACGTTCACACACTTAAAGCCGACACCCACTGATCAGATGTCAAGTGCTTCCTGGTGGAAAGGAGATACTTTCAGGGCACCTCGTTTTAAAGAGGGGGAATTATCTCTCCTAATAGAAACATGCAACGGCAGGGTGTTAGAGGTGGTCAACAAAAAGCATGTGCAATTACAATAACATAACTGAAGGTGGAAGTCAGGTGTCCAAAGTGCGGCCCGAGGGCCGTTTAGGGCCCGCAGCTAATTTTAATGGTGCATTCTAAAAATACTATCATAAACAACCCAATAAAGAGAAATAAGAGCAAACCGGTGAAATGTAACAAAAAAAAGCTGCAGCGCAGGCCGTTTTATTTTCGTTAAAACTGTTATTGCTAACAAAATAATGAATCAAAATCATTCCACTTTGAATTTTTTGGGGGGGTTAGATATTGCATATTTTGTGTTTTCTGCAGCGAGCTTTGAAATAAAAAAAATAAAGGCTAAAGACACCTTTTTTAATCAGGCTTTTTACTAATCATCTGTTTATTATTTTACTGTGTTGTATTCTATTTTAATCAATAATATGTCTACTATTATTCTATCAATGTTATGTTTTTAATAACTTAAATATTTTTATTTTACATATATTTTCACGTTTTATACTATATATTTTAAAATGGTGTCAATTTGAGTTACTTTCCACTGTAGACCCCTCAAAGGTGGCGTTTTCCCTCAGATCCTCAGTGCCATGCCATGTTTTGTTTTTCAAGTTCAAGTTTCAAGTTTATTCACAATACCATATAACAATTACAATAGTAGTGAACATCATCATTTAAAGATGTTGGTACGTGAAAGGGTCCCCCAAATAAGCTAGAAGAAGCTTTTGACAGGGGGTCCAGAGGACAGTATATACATGGAATGATGAAACATGGTAGCAAGCACAACAACAAAAAAAAAAACCAAAAAAAAAAAACCCAACGCTATATGATTAACACAAGATAATAGTACTAAAGCAAGCATACACATACATACATACATTCATTCAATCATGCAAAACCCAACAGTAGTCTACCCCACATGAGGCATTAAATATAGGTGGTTAATAGGTAAGTTCAGCTCTCACTGGATCGGTTCGCAGCAGAGTGTGAAGCGACTGGGATGAGAATCAGCACCTCCAAGTCCGAGTCCATGGTTCTCTCCCGGAAAAGGGTGGAGTGCCATCTCCGGGTTGGGGAGGAGACCCTGCCCCAAGTGGAGGAGTTCAAGTACCTCGGAGTCTTGTTCACGAGTGGGGGAAGAGTGGATCGTGAGATAGACAGGCGGATCGGTGCGGCGTCTTCAGTAATGCGGACGCTGTATCGATCTGTTGTGGTGAAGAAGGAGCTGAGCCGGAAGGCAAAGCTCTCGATTTACCGGTCGATCTACATTCCCATCCTCACCTATGGTCATGAGCTTTGGGTCATGACCGAAAGGACAAGATCACGGGTACAAGCGGCCGAAATGAGTTTCCTCCGCCGAGTGGCGGGGCTCTCCCTTAGAGATAGGGTGAGAAGCTCTGTCATTCGGGGGGAGCTCAAAGTAAAGCCGCTGCTCCTCCACATCGAGAGGAGCCAGATGAGGTGGTTCGGGCATCTGGTCAGAATGCCACCCGAACGCCTCCCTAGGAAGGTGTTTCGGGCACGTCCGACCGGTAGGAGGCCACCGGGAAGACCCAGGACACGCTGGGAAGACTATGTCTCCCGGCTGGCCTGGGAACGCTTCGGGATCCCCCGGGAGGAGCTGGACGAAGTGGCTGAGGAGAGGGAAGTCTGGGATTCCCTGCTTAAGCTGCTGCCCCCGCCACCCGACCTTGGATAAGCGGAAGAAGATGGATGGATGGATAATAGGTAAGTTTTCAGTTTCTTTTTGAAGTTGGAGAATGGATACAGCATCTTTTGCTTTGTTATTGTCTATAGTGCTGTGTGTGCAAATGCGTGTTTTCTTCTGTTCTTCTATTTTCTTTGTTTTGTACATCCATTTGTGTTTACCACTTGCCGGTGTGAAAAGGTGCTGTATAAAGTTTGATTTGATTAAAAAAAAACTGAAGTTTTCTATGACAAAAAGCACAAAGAAGAAGAACTTATAATCAAGGGATAGACCTAAAGTGGATTTAGAGATTTAAACGTTGAAAGCAAACAAATAATGTATGACTTATTTTTAACACTAATGTGTCGGGCTCTTTTAGATCCCTTGACCTCTTAAGGCCCAAGCTGTTTGTTTACATGATTTTTTTGATTTCTCTTTGCTATTTGGGCTTATTGGACCCTAATTAGAAGAAAAATCATCTTTTTATATGATGTACTTAGTCCATAAGTAACAAACGTTTCCATCTTGTGTAGTGACATGCTAATTTTTATTTTTACACTTTTTTTTCTTCCAAATTCCATTATATGTTATACTCTTCTGACACCACCAGATAGCAGTATAAGTGTCCATATGTCAGCATAAGACCCCAATTCAGTAGTGTACACAATTTTGGAAATAAGAGCTAAACGGTGCTGTCCACGCATGTGGCCACTAAGGCCTTTAAGGTTAACATTTTAGAGGGATTTTTTTTTTAACTGTCATTGCTCTATAGCAGTGGTTCTAAACCTGGGTTTGATGGAACCCTAGGGGTTCGGTGAGTCGGGCTCAGAGGTTCGGCGGAGGTCAAGACACACCCGACTCATCGTGTAAATAAAAACTTCTCCCTATCGGCGTATTACGGATACGGCAATAACAGAAGTCAGACTGATTTGCAGGTGTGTCATTTGTTGTGAGTTTATGCACTGTGTTGATTTTGTTCTTTGAACAAGGTGATGTTCATGCACGGTTCATTTTGTGCACCAGTAATAAAGCATGGTAACACTTTAGTATGGGGAACATATTCACCATTAATTAGTTGCTTATTAACATGCAAAATAGTAACATATTGGCTCTTAGCTAGTCATTATTAAGTACTTATTAATGCCTTATTCGGCATGGCCTTATTACAACCCTAACCCTGGCCCTAACCAAATAACCCTAACCAAATAACTCTAAATTAAGTCTTTGTTACTTAGAATATGTTCCCCTAGTGTCCAAAAAACTCTAAATTAAGTCTTTGTTACTTAGAATATGTTCCCCATACTAAAGTGTTACCAAAAACATATAACTTTGTCTTGAATTTGAAAAAAAAAAAGTTTTATTTTTCACTAAAGAAGGGTTCGGTGAATGCGCATATGAAACTGGTGGGGTTCGGTACCTCCAACAAAGTTAAGAACCAGTGTTCTATAACAAAAATAATGGATCAAAATCAATGTTAAGAAGTACTGCCTAATTAAAGGTTCCAATTACTTCACATCAAATGTTCCACTTTGAAAATTTGGGTGGAGAAAATGTTGCATATTCTGTGCTTTTGACATAAAAAAAAACAACTAGGTTTTTTGTTAACAAAAATGGCATAAAACATACAAAAAATTACAAAATTAAAACTGTATATCGACTGATCTGAGGTTGATCTAGAGCAGGGGTGCTCACACTTTTTCTGCAGGCGAGCTACTTTTCAATTGATCAAGTCGTGGGGATCTACCTCATTCATATATATAATTTATATTTACTTATTTATGAAATATATGTTTTTGTTAACAAGTTAAAGGTGTTTAATGATAATGCAAGCATGTTTAACACATATAGTTAATATTGTTAATACATTAAAGGTGTTTAATGATAATACAAGTATGTTTAATACATATAGTTAATATTGTTAACAAGTTAAAGGTGTTTAAAGAAAATGCAAGCATGTTTAACACATATAGTTAATATTGTTAACAAGTTAAAAGGGGGTTAAAAATAATACAAGCATGTTTAACACAAATAGTTAATATTGCTAACAACTTAAAGGTGGTTAAAGATAATACAAGCATGTTTAACACATATAGATTCCTTTCTTTCATGAAGACAAGAATATAATTAAGTTGGTATATCACCTGATTCTGATGACTTGCATTGATAGGAATCAGACAGTGGTGATGATAACGTCCGCATTTTCGAATGGAGTAGAAAAAAAGTCCTCCTTTCTGTCCAATACCACATGAAAGTGGTTGGTTTTTGGCATCTTATTTGTCCAGCTTCCGTACTCCTTTGTATACACTTTACAAGAAATACATTGTCGGCAAACCCCGTAGCTTGCTAGCTTGTGCACGCCAGCTTTCTGAGACTCTTATTTTGGTAGCGCAGGCAGGATGAAGCAGCGCTTTTATTGTGCAACTGTGCAGTCGGTCTTTGGAGTTTTGACGACAGGTACGGCGCCAGAGTCTGTTGAAATAAAGTGTTTCTCGCCTTCCAGTCGGTAATTTTAATGAGCTGGCAGCAGCCAGCGTCATCTCAGAAGACCCTCGGGTGCCGTGAATGTCAATCAAGTGACGAAAGTGACGTCATAGTGAAGATTTATGATCGCTCATTTTTAGGACTATTTTTTTAATGCCTGGCTGGTGATCGACTGACACACCCTCCGAGATCGACCGGTAGATCGCGATCGACGTAATGAGCACCCCTGATCTAGAGATTATAGCATTGAATGAAAAAATAAAACAATTAATGATTATTATAAAAAAAAATGTTAACATCAACTAATTTGCTCAATGGTAACTTCTGTACACCAACATTCTCTCCGGCTTTTCCCGACCATAATTGCAATCAAACATAAGTTTTTCTACTGTTAGTAAAATCTTACCTTTAGCATGTTGACTCTGGCATGGCAAGGAAGAGCTGTGGCCTGGCTGCGTTGGGGCTGCATGTTCAAATATATCTGGGACTGATGCTGAACACCATTAGTCTGGTCAGGGAGACTATCCCACTCCTCCTTGGCTAAAGCGGTCTTCTCGACATGGTTGGCTGCCTGCATCAGATTCTGCTGCCAAGTTTTTAGACAAGCAGTGGCGGTCTGTCTTTTAAGCAAAGAGCTGGCGGCGAGGGGAACACATGCCTCGCTTTCACGAGTCAAGACTGGACTCTGACTGTCCAGTGGACTGATCTCCTGAGTGACAAATACGTCAGGTTGGGAAGCATGAACATTGCATTAACCTTAGAGAGAGAACATTAACTGAAAGAGAGTCAACAGGCAGTTTCACAACAGCGTATATAATTTATGAGATAAACAATAGGTGAGCCACACGGGAGGAAATGCTCTCAATGTTAACACTTAACCAAAGTGAGTGAAACACATACCCACACTTTTGAAAGTGAAATAAATCAGCCGGTTGGACGTTCTTTTACCCAGAAAATTCAAAGGGAAAACCGTTTCTTCCCCTATTCAGTGCATTCTAAATGGTCGATAACTGGCGGCTAACAATGCAGGAAATTGGGATAATTTTTTCTGCCTATAAATCCCTCTGAAAAACAGAATCCAAAATGCTCTGTTTGCATGCCGTGACCTGCATGTTAACCAAGCTAGCGCGACATAGTTATCGTTGAGAGCTAACACCGAGGAACTACTTTTCCGGCATCGTATTGCAAGTGGCCAGCAACTTCCTTCTAGCTAGCTTGAGTCGCATTTGACGTTGGTTGCTGTTTTGCCTTTAAGAAAAGTTAATGCTAGGTTATAAATACTGCATCTCGCCTGTACAGCAGTAGGTGAACCCGAGAGGTTGGTCAACGTTGAACATCCACACAGTACCAACTTGATTATAAAAGTGCTCTCAGCAAATGGAATGCAGCAAAATACCTAAAACATCGCTAGGAAGGGCTTTTGTAGGCAGAATAAATTAATTTTATCCATATTACCTGCATTCTTAGCAAGGGGTGGGTATCAATCACATTTGAACTAATTCGGTAATAATTCCCGATACTGGTATTCAATGGTACCAATTTTCAGTATCGTGTGCTAAAAATATATATTTTTAATAACAAAATTGTATTTAATTAAATGAGCTGAGTATGCTAACTGTTGTCCAGTTATCTGGTTTCATTATCACATTTCTGAGTCTCATTTGCATGTATGACATTAAGTTGCAATTGCAGTAGTAAGTCCAACACATTAGATGGCAGTAGAGTGTAGTTAATGGTGTTTGGGTTTCTGTTGCCCCCTAAAAAGTGTTAATACTGTAAGTCAGTGTTTTTCAACCTTTTTTGAGCAAAGGCACATTTCTTTTTTCATTGAAAAAAAATCCAGAGGCACACCACCAGCATGTTGAAAAATGAAACTCAGACACTTAACTGCACATTATTCGCAGATTACAAAAAAATATTTTTTGGACCACTTAGGTGACAATATCTAAGGGGGTGGCACAGTGGTTGAAAAACACTGCTGTAAATATTGTGCTTACGACGCAAGATCTGTTTGTAACATGCATCTTAGTTATAGTTTTCATTAACAAATTTGGAGGGGTTGAAATCGCCATGCAAAATTGCTAATACTAATCAGTAGCATGTCACTAGCAAAGTCAGTGTATATTCGCGCATCCTTAGAAAAGTGGAGCCTGCCTGCCTTTACTCACATTGGAGCGTTTTGAGTCAATTGCCTTGTTGGCATTGACAAATTGCAACATTACCTAGAGGTAGTCTGGCTGAGTCTGCTCTCAGTGCTGCTGGAGTGATCGCCATATCAACAGGGCGTGACGTCACGCGCAACCGAAGCACTGTTGGATCTTACGTGAATCGGTGCCTGATAGGACCAGCAGGATTCAGCCGGTACCAAAAAAGTACCAGATTCAGTATCCACCTCATACTAGCAGTTTCCACTACGGGTGTAGAAAAAAAATAATAATTAAATTTTATCGCAAATCTTATTTGTAACGATTCTTAATCAATCAATCAAAAAAAAAAATCAAAAAAATAAAATATATATATATATATATATATATATATATATATATATACACATACATACATACATATACATACAGATAGATCGATATATAGATTAAGAATCGTTAACATCTTTTTATCGCTAATACATTTTTTTATTTTTTATTAATTATACATATATATATATATATATATATATATATATATATATATTCATTAAGAATAGTTACAAATAAGATAGCGATAAATTTAAATTTAAAACATTTTTTTTTTTATTAGCGGTAAAAAAAATTTTTTTATTTTTTTATTAGTGATAAATTTCAATTTTATAGTTTTTTTATGTCTTGTCCAGCCACTCTGCCAAATCATATTGTTGATATAGATGCCTATATCTACTCTACAGATTTACTTTACAAAAGTGTTCGATACTTGCCTTATTTGTATTTGACTTTATTAAATGATTGTTCAAAAACAAAAACAGTTTTCTTTTAAGTAATATTAAAAAAATATTGAGCTGTTTATTTTATAGAGGAATGTAGTTAATCATAGGACTAGCAACCCATATTCTGAAAAAAGTATTAATTTTGAATCAAGAATAGATTCAGAATCGAATCATTACCCCCAACAATCGAATCGTGTAGTTCCTAAAGATTGGAACTATTTGCAATGCACAGAAAAGGGAGAGACGTGTGTTTTGGCAGGATTGTGGATGATGGGCAAAATTCACCCCAAAATGCAAGCTCCCTTAAAGTCTGAAATATGTGTTTACAATTACGCACACAAACTGGTTTCTTTGGAACCCCTGATTGTATAATTGTGCACACAATTGCACACATTTTGCATCATGAAGTTGTTCCCCTCAGACTGAAGCACTGAGCTGCACACATTTCAAAAAGGAAAAAAAACAACAAGTGGCCATGCTTTATTGTAAACAAAAGCCACAATGTGTATTAAAGGAGTAACTCACATCAGATAGTCTTGGCAACATGGACATCCTGGACTGGTTGATCCCAAAGGGTCTGGGAGTGATGACATACGAGAGGCGACGCGATCCCTCAGATCGCCTGAAACCGCGTGGAAGACTGGCCGAGCACGACCAAGAAGCAGCTCTTGACAAATACTTCCTGCTCCCCACAGCTGGATGGCATGTACTTTCATCTTCTGTGGTTCCCGAATGGATATCATGGCTCTCTTTTTCAGACCTGTTACACTTCTGGTCAAAGACGTCTCCGAAAGAGCCCGATAAATCAAGGGCTGGAGCCGAGTCCATCTGGTTTGGAAGCGTTGTGATTAAAGAAGACATTGGGGCTGTAACCGTCATGTCTGTTGTATGTTGGAAGGAAGCGGGGGTTTTGTTGGCTTGGTTCTGGGTTTGGGAGCTAAAAGGCTGGTCTTGAGTGGGAGTGGGTACTGTTGTTCCATTTAATGGCACAGATGAAAAATGGGTGTCTTCCCCCAAGATGTTTCCATCAGAGTCGGGCATGGTGCCAACCGAGGATGCCTAATGATGAACAAAAACAAAACATATTACACAACAGGACTGAAGTGTGCCAATCGTCTTCTTATGCATCATCATCAGTCAATTAATTTGTTGTATGAAGTTCAATCAATATTATACAGTTTAATAATACAGTGTTATGAAAATTACTTGTAAAAAGTAATCAATTATAGTTACTTTAACAAAAAGTAATTGAATTACTAACGTAATTACTGTTTAATAGGGAAAGTAGTTATGTTACTTAAAAAAAAACTTCTATCTGGCATATGCAGTTGAGAGACATTTCAACTCCATAATATCGCTAAAATCTGTTCCATTTTGTCCACGAGCGACGCTGAGATCATTATTCATGCGTTAGTTACGTCTCGTCTCGATTTTACTGTAACGTATTATTTTCGAGTCTCCCTATGTCTAGCATTAAAAGATTACAGTTGGTACAAAATGCGGCTGCTAGACTTTTGACAAGAACAAGAAAATGTTATCATATTATGCCTATACTGTATACGTTTGATCATATTATGCCTATACTGTATACGTTTGATCATATTATGCCTATACTGTATATACCTTTATATACATATATACCTACTAGAGATGCGCGGTTTGCGGACACAACCGCGGAGTCCGCGGATAAACCGCGGGTCGGGCGGGTAAAAATAGATTTTAAATAGATGCGGGCGGTTGGCGGTTGAACCAATTCGGAAATATATATACATAGTTAAATGTTGTTACCCACATACGAAAAACGAGCAGCACTCTTTGAAACAGTCAATTGTTCATCAGGCACCGCGTCCCAGCAACAAGTGGCGCAAGTGAGCGCTCCTTCAGCGGAGCAGGGCGCATTTTAGAGGCCAGGCGCTCTCGCATGAATCCTGGCACTGTAGATGCCATTTTATTCCTGCATAGTGCTAACAAAAAAAAAAGTAAGTAGACCTACGGTTGGATATGTTAAATGAATTAGTTTACGTTACCTATAGGCTATACCAAATAAGCCCATGTCTAACCTATATTGAGTTCGGTCAGCTAAATAATTTTGATGGTTACGTGTTGTTTGGGCGCACTACAATGCAAAGGAATTAAGGCAATTGCGTTGTTTATTGTGGTTTTTTCTATTCGAGATATACTACTATGTGTGAATAATTATTTGGCCTCGCTTTCAAGTGAAGCGCATCTCCGATTGGCGACAATGTAAGGCTATTTAGCCTGCTTTGTTTGTCGCGACCGTCTATTTTCATTATAATTCAAGTTTGATGATAAAGTGCAGTCTGATGGGTTTGATTTCCCCCCTTCAGCTATTTGCCTTGGCCAATAAGTTGCAGGTAATTTATTATTATTATTTATTTAATTTATTTTTGTTTAAATAGAGATGACATACATATGTTATTGTATAATTTAAGTTTGTGCGCGTGATTGACAGTCTAAGGCTTATGAGGCACATTTTTTATTTCAACTTAAAAACATATGAGCCTATGCCTACAAAATAGGCTATGTGTTTATCTTTATTTTCCTGCCTGTCGTTGACAATGGAGATTGTCTGATATTTTGTCATGGCTGCAGATCAATCAATAAAGGTTCATCTTTGTCGCGAAATTGTTCACTGCTTCACCGTGCACCACGCCCTCGTCCCTATTTGAGCATTATAACGTTAACAAGTTAATATTCATTGAAATAAATTCAGAACATTTTTTTTACCTAATGAGAATATAGGCCTAGTCTTTCTAAAACATTTTTTTAACTTCTTAAAAGCCTCGTTCTGCTTGCTGCAACAGCGCACACAAAGTGTGAGGAACGCACTGAGGGCATTGGCAACAACAGGTCCGGTGGCCATGGATGAAGTGCTGGCTGTCCAGAGTCAAGACCCGGGGGTGGACCGCTCGCCTGTGCATCGGTTGGGGACATCTCTGCACTGCTGACCTGTCTCCGCTCGGGATGGTCTCCTGCTGGCCCCACTATGGACTGGACTCTCACTATTATGTTAGATCCACTATGGACTGGACTTTCACAATATTATGCTAGATCCACTCGACGTCCATTGCACCGGTCGCCAACATCTGCGGTCCTCTCCAAGGTTTCTCATTGTCATCCCACTGGGTTTTGTTTTTCCTTGCCCTGATGTGGGATCTGAACCGAGGATGATGTCGTTGTGGCTTGTGCAGCCCTTTGAGACACTTGTGATTTAGGGCTATATAAATAAACATTGATTGATTACATATGAGGGCTCACAGTGCGCTTGTGTGTGCTTTTAAAAAGACGGGGCCTGTTGCCTGGTGTCGTGTGAGGTCATCGAGGGTTTCAATGGAGCCCTTTAGCATTCTGACGGCTTTCTCGTTTTTTTTCTAGTCTAAAAGTTGAATGTCAAAATTGACCGACCTCTCGGTTTATGGCCACAACCTTCTAGTATCCAGGTGAGAGGCATGATTTATAATCTAGAATTAACTTTCACCAACTCAGAGGCGATGCAGCAACTCACCGGCTCAGTGTGTCAATATAGCAGCATGAGCTTGTTCGCTCTCTGTGATCATGGCGCCGCTAAAATTAGGTAAATAATCTGTGTTGCACTAATAATAACAATATCACTAATACTTGGTTACTATTCAGGTCACATTGTTGGCGGTTTTTGGATGAAATAGTGTACTTGTCGTATTTTACAACTTATAATGCATTAAAAAAAATGTGTTCTTGTCTCACATAGGGATTGTGAATGAAAAAAGTGCAGTTCCCCTTTATTTAGGACTGTGGGCAAACATTTTTTAATGTAAATTTATCGCTATTTATTTATTTTTTTGTATCGCGAATACATTTTTATTTTATTTTATATATATATATATATATATATATATATATATATATATATATATAAAATAAATTAAAACATTTTTTTACTAGCGATAAATTTACATTTACATTTTTTTTTTATGTTTTGTCCAGCCACTCTGCCAAATCATATTGTTGATATAGATGCCTATATCTACTCTACAGATTTACTTTACAAAAGAGAAGTGTTACATACTTGCCTTATTTGTATTTGACTTTATTAAATGTTTGCTTAAAAACAAACAGTTTTATTTTAAGTAATATAAAAAAAATATCGAGCTGTTTATTTTATAGAGTTTTGAAAAAAGTATTAATTTTGAATTGAGAATCGTTTTTAATCGAGAATAGATTCAGAATCGAATCTATTGGATGGAATAGTGTACTTGTCGTATTTTATGACTTATAATGCATTAAAAAAATGTGTTCTTGTCTCACATAGGGATTGTGAATTAAAAAAGTGCCGTTCCCCTTTATTTAGGACTGTAGGCAAACATTTTTTAATGTAAATTTATCGCTAATAATTATTTTATTTTTTTTATCGCGAATACAAATTTTTTTAAATGTATTTTATATATATATATATATATATATATATATATATATATATATATATACACATATATATATATAAAATAAATCAAAACATTTTTTTTTATTAGCGATACATTTTTTTTATTCGCGATAAATTTACATTTAAATTTTTTTTTTTATGTTTTGTCCAGCCACTCTGCTAAATCATATTGTTGATATAGATGCCTATATCTACTCTACAGATTTACTTTACAAAAGAGAAGTGTTGCATACTTGCCTTATTTGTATTTGACTTTATTAAATGTTTGTTTAAAAACAAAAACAGTTTTATTTTAATATAAAAAAAATAGAGCTGTTTATTTTATAGAGTTTTGAAAAAAGTATTAATTTTGAATCGAGAATCGTTTTGAATCGAGAATAGATTCAGAATCTAATCTATTGGATGGAATAGTGTACTTGTCGTATTTTACGACTTATGCATTAAAAAAAAGTGTTCTTGTCTCTCATAGGGATTGTGAATGAAAAAAGTGCAGTTCCCCTTTATTTAGGACTGTGGCTAAAGTAATCCAAATGTATTTCATCGTAATGGAAAGTCAACCAATTCGAAGGTCAGTCAGCGCCTTACATGGCCGCCCCTCCTTATACGCAGAGCACGCGGTCCACAGGGGGCCCCATTAAGTGTGACGCGCATGCAAAATGACAGGAGGGCGATTCATATGAGGTTTTACAGCAAAAATATTCCTACATCATGTTAATTATTGCACTGGAGAGCCAAGCATAGAAATGTAAACTTACCTGTGTGGGGGAAAAGTTCTGGTGGCTATGAGAAGAGTTGGTGCTAAGAGGCACCTCGGTGGCGTAGCTGCGAGCCAGCGGAGCGCGAGTATGCGGCGGAAAAAAAGAGCTTGAGCACTTTGATGGAGGAGAACCGGAGTGAGAGCGCGGGGCAGGGCTGTGCCTCTGTGCTGACAGCTGGTCCCTGTAGAATCGGTGCGTAATGGAAGAGGAGTCAGCGTAATGAAGGCAGCGGAAAAGATGGAGGACGTGTCACATTACGCTGGTTCAACGTGGCTAAAGACAAGCGAGGTCAGCAGGAATCTCACAGAAGTTATAAAACATGGGGGCCGCACTTTTCTGATGCATCTGTAACAGCGGACTCACCTTTGCAGCTGCCCGTGGTTTCCCTTCTCGCCGTGGTCTTTCACAGCCCCATTGGTCATCTTGTTTATGACGTGTTCTCGGTCAAGCGACTTCCTGCGGAGATCGGACTTTGTGCTCCTGCGACGGTTCTTCCACTTTGTCAAGTCCTGACACAGGAGGACATTTTGGGTTAGTGAATCTCAAATATTTGACAACTACTAGAACATGTAGGACGGGAAGGTAATAGATCAGGGGTGTCAAACTCATTTTCATTGAGGGCCACATCGCAGTAATGGCTGCTTTCAGAGGGCCGCGTTTAAAACAATTAATTTACATTATGCATGCGGGTAATAACCTGTGATTAATCATGATTAATCCAAACGCATATGCATTTGATTAGATTTTTTTATGTATAACTTGCTATGAAATCATAAATAAAGGTGAAAAACAGATGTTTAACTATTTGTTTTTATCGCAAAAAAATTGTTTTGCAATACAGTATATACCGTATTTTTCGGACTATAAGTCGCAGTTTTTTTTCATAGTCCAGTGCGACTTATATGTTTTTTTCCTTTTTTATTATGCATTTTCGGCAGGTGCGACTTATACTCCGGTGCGACTTATACTCCGAAAAATATGGTAATTCAATTGGCATGATCAGATAATATTAAAGATTAAAATATGCATTCTTTTTCTGAATGCATTTATTAAAAAAACATTAAAAAAATTTTTTTTTTTATTGAAACCCATTTTTTCCAGGCTTTCGTGGGCCGCATAGAATGATGTGGCGGGCCAGAACTGGCCCCCGGGCCTTGAGTTTGACATCTGTGTAATAGATGTATTGGCAGAAGTGTTTTGGCCTACACGGTTATATACAATGTTTGGGAAGATTACTTTGAAAAACTAATCAGTTACAGTTACTTACATGAATTAATCTTTAATAAATGTAACGACAAAGGAACTTTTTTTAAATACCTTTGAATATCTGGCGTATGCAGTTTGGAGATGTTTCATGAGAGCAGAGTGTGTGCCTTTAAAAGACAGTGATAATGCTGCACGATTTTGAGAAAAAACCTAATTGGGATTTTTCTCTCCGAAATTGCAATTTTTTAAATTTTATACATAAACGCATACAACTGCGAAAATAACAAATGTAGGAAGACATTCACTTTCACCGTCATGTTTACAAACACTTCCCTCCTCGACGGCTCCACTTTCCATCCACCGGCTTCAAGCATGCTTGATCGTTCTGGAGGGACAAATCGTTGAACTTACATTTACCCATCTTAATTGGCTAATAATTTGGCTGTGCTGTGGGCTTTCGTTAAGTTTTTTGATGCTATGTTAAGTTTAACAACAGACCGCTGCGCGCATAGCACACACTAGCTAGTGGTGCGCTATAAAATCTGGCTGGGCAGCACAGGTAGCCTACTTTAGTTCCGTATTGTAGTTACGTTATAGCGTCCTCGAAAATCGAAACATTTTAAAGCAAGACTGAAGTTTATGCATGTTATAAATAAAAGTATCAATCAATCAATCAATGTTTACTTATATAGCCCTGAATCACGAGTGTCTCAAAGGGCTGCACAAGCCACAACGACATCCTCGGCTCAGATCCCACATCAGGGCAAGGAAAAACTCAACCCAATGAGACAATGAGAAACCATGGAGGGGACCGCAGATGTGGGAACCCCCCCTTGGGCGACCGGTGCAATGGACATCGAGTGGATCTAGCATAATATTGTTAGAGTCCAGTCCATAGTGTGGAATAGTAATGTTAATATATTTAAAGGGGAACATTATCACCAGACCTATGTAAGCGTCAATATATGATGTTGCAGAAAAAAGACCATATATTTTTTCAACCGATTTCCGAACTCTAAATGGGTGAATTTTGGCGAATTAAACGCCTTTTTAATATTCGCTCTCGGAGCAATGACGTCACAACGTGACGTCACATCGGGAAGCAATCCGCCATTTTCTCAAACACCGAGTCAAATCAGCTGTTATTTTCCGTTTTTTCGACTGTTTTCTGTACCTTGGAGACATCATGCCTCGTCGGTGTGTTGTCGGAGGGTGTAACAACACGAACAGGGACGGATTCAAGTTGCACCAGTGGCCCAAAGATGCGAAAGTGGCAAGAAATTGGACGTTTGTTCCGCACACTTTACCGACGAAAGCTATGCTACGACAGAGATGGCAAGAATGTGTGGATATCCTGCGACACTCAAAGCAGATGCATTTCCAACGATAAAGTCAAAGAAATCTGCCGCCAGACCCCCATTGAATCTGCCGGAGTGTGTGAGCAATTCAGGGACAAAGGTCCTCGGTAGCACGGCAAGCAATGGCGGCAGTTTATTCCCGCAGACGAGCGAGCTAAACCCCCTGGATGTCTTGGCTCACACCGTCCCGAAGATGATCAAGAGAAGAAAATCGACCCTAGCTTCCCTGGCCTTTTGACATGAGGGTATGTCTACAGAATATATTAAGTGATGAAAATTGGGCTGTCTGCACTCTCAAAGTGCATGTTGTTGCCAAATGTATTTCATATGCTGTAAACCTAGTTCATAGTTGTTAGTTTCCTTTAATGCCAAACAAACACATACCAATCGTTGGTTAGAAGGCGATCACTGAATTCGTCCTCGCTTTCTCCCGTGTCGCTGGCTGTCATGTCGTTTTCGTCGGTTTCGCTTGCATACGGTTCAAACCGATATGGCTCAATAGCTTCAGTTTCTTCTTCAATTTCGTTTTCGCTACCTGCCTCCACACTACAACCATCCGTTTCAATACATGCGTAATCTGTTGAATCGCTTAAACCGCTGAAATCCGAGTCTGAATCCGAGCTAATGTCGCTATAGCTTGCTGTTCTTTCCGCCATGTTTGTTTGTGTTGGCTTCACTATGTGACGTCACAGGAAAATGGACGGGTGTATTTAACGATGGTTAAAATCAGGCACTTTGAAGCTTTTTTTAGGGATATTGCATGATGGGTAAAATTTTGAAAAAAACTTCGAAAAATATAATAAGCCACTGGGAACTGATTTTTAATGGTTTTAACAATTCTGAAATTGTGATAATGTTCCCCTTTAAGAACTTTCAAAATAAGACTTTTTAGGAGATTTTAAAAACATTTTAGACATTCTAAGGCCTTAAAATTCAAACTGTTGAAATGAAGACAAAGACTTTTTAAGAACCCGTGGATACCCTGTTACTACGTACCAGCTGTTTGATTGTAAAGTGCATCTTAGTTGTAGTTTGTAGTTGTGCTTACATGTCCCTTGGCAAGTTTCACTGCAATAAGGCGCTTTTGGTAGCCATCCACAAGCTTCTGGCAAGCTTCTGGTTGAATTTTTGACCACTCCTCTTGACAAAATTGGTGCAGTTTAGCTAAATGTGTTGGTTTTTCTGACCTGGACTTGTTTCTTCAGCATTGTCCACACGTTTAATTCAGGCCATTCTAAAACCTTAATTCTAGCCTGATTTAGCCATTCCTTAACCACTTTTGACGTGTGTTTGGGGTCATTGTCCTGTTGGAACACCCAACTGCGCCCAAGACCCAAACTCCGGGCTGATGATTTTAGGTTGTCCTGAAGAATTTGGAGGTAATCTCCCTTTTTCAATGTCCCATTTACTCTCTGTAAAGCACCAGTTCCATTGGCAGCAAAACTGGCCCAGAGCATAATACCACCACCACCATGCTTGACGGTAGGCGCTGTGTTCATCGGATGAAAGGCCTCACCTTTGCTCCTCATAACATATTTTTGGGTATTGTGGCCAAACAGCTCAATTTTTGTTACATCTGACATCACATGGACAAAGATAAGACCTTCTGGAGGAAAGTTCTGTGGTCAGATGAAACAAAAATTGAGCTGTTTGGCCACAATATCCAGCAATATGTTTGGAGGAGAAAAGGTGCGGCCTTTCATCCCAGGAATGTATGTAAACTTCTTGACCACGACTGTATATTTACATAATGATATTTTTACATTTATATTGACTTAACACCTACTATAGCTCTGGGTCATTATAGCTGCAGGTAGATGTAAACAAATGTAGTTACATGGCTAAAACGTGATTCTGAAGTGAACAGTCTGTGCGTTCCAGACTCTACCTCCAGTGGCCCCCAGGTAAATTGAGTTTGGGACCCCCCGCACCAACTGTTTGCAGACGACTTACATCTTGCCAGTGAGCCTCACTCTCTCTGGCAGCAATGTGGCTCTTCGATTCCTTGTCTTGAGTCCATTCGGCTGTGCCAAAGTCCTGACGCTCGTCCACAACGTTGTTGCCTTCTGAAACTTTACGTGTCGGATACACCATCGGGATATCACTCAATGATTTGCTCCTATTGCACACAAAAATAGAAGGCAATTAAATGATGTTGGACATAGAGCCAGCAAGTGAACAAAAAAAAAAAAAAAAAAAAAAAAAAGCAATTTGCAGAACATAGCCAAATTGGCAGAGATGCCACAGTACATTGTACATTGACTAATTTAACTGCATGGGTTTGATGTAAGCTTTACATACTCTTGCACACAATCTTGAATGCAAGCATGGGAATTGCTTGCCAAGCGCATACAAGTCATGTAAGCAACAGCCTGTCTTCTCCCAGTGGCATTGAACAGGTGGCACAGCGAAACACTTGACAGGAAGAAAGCAATACTTTTTACAAACAATCCTGTTATTTTGCAGAATTGCCTGACAAGTCTCTGCAGAGTGTCTGTAAAAAAAAATAAAAAAAATAAAAGCATTGCTGTTTGCAATGGCATTTCTTTTCCTGTCAATAAACACAATGGAGGCAAGCAAAGACGAGGCAGCCAGAGAGCAGAATGTCGTGGTAGAAATAACACTTTTGCACTTCAAGACTTGCCAAATCCAGCCAGGGTTCACCTCAGGTCTGACCTGCATTGGAGATTTTCTACTGAACCAAAATGTAAAAGATAATATGAAAACATGGGTTGAAATATAAATAAGGCGAGGTGGTGCATAGTGCATGAAGCCAGGCAACATCAAGGTGGTATATTGTATTGAATTCAACAAAAAAAAAAGGGGGAAGACCGACATAGTACGTGTTGTAGTTGTAAGGGACAACTGATTTATTATGCAACATATGACTATTTTGAAGGCTGCACAAGCGGATATGCTTTTATTGTGTTGAGGAACTCACAAATGAAAACAAATGTTTCTTTTAATGTAACGGTTTAGAGCAATGTTTTTCAACCTTTTTTGAGCCAAGGCACATTTTTTGCATTGAAAAAATCCGGAGGCACTCAGTTGACAGTAAAAAAGTCGTCATCGCAATTGTTGGATATGACTTTAAACCATAACCAACCATGCATCAATATAGCTCTTGTCTCAAAGTAGGTGTACTGTCACGACCTGTCACATCACGCCGTGACTCATTGAGTTTTTTACGGTTTTCCTGTGTGTAGTGTTTTAGTTCTTGTCTTGCGCTCCTATTTTGGTGGCTTTTTCTCTTTTTTTGGTATTTTCCTGTAGCAGTTTCATGTCTTCCTTTGAGCGATATTACCCGCATCTACTTTGTTTTAGCAATCAAGAATATTTCAGTTGTTTTTATCCTTCTTTGTGGGGACATTGTTTATCGTCGTGTCATGTTCGGATGTACTTTGTTCACGCCGTCTTTGCTCCACAGTAAGTCTTTGCTGTCGTCCAGCATTCTGTTTTTGTTTACTTTGTAGCCAGTTCAGTTTAGTTCTGCATAGCCTTCCCTAAGCTTCAATACCTTTTCTCAGGGGCACTCATCTTTTGTTTATTTTTGGTTTAAGCATTAGAGACCTTTTTACCTGCACACTGCCTCCTGCTGTTTCCGACATCTACAAAGCAATTACCGTATTTTTCGGAGTATAAGTCGCACCGGCCGAAAATGCATAATAAAGAAGGGAAAAAACATACATAAGTCGCACTGGAGTATAAGTCGCATTTTTTGGGGAAATTTATTTGATAAAACCCAACACCAAGAATAGACATTTGAAAGGCAATTTAAAATAAATAAAGAACAGGCTGAATAAGTGTACGTTATATGAGGCATAAATAACCAACTGAGAACGTGCCTGGTATGTTAACGTAACATATTATGGTAAGAGTCATTCAAATAACTATAACATATAAAACATGCTATACGTTTACCAAACAATCTGTCACTTCTAATCGCTAAATCCGATGAAATCTTTTACATCTAGTCTCTTACGTGAATGAGCTAAATAATATTATTTAATATTTTACGGTAATGTGTTAATAATTTCACACATAAGTCGCACCTGAGTATAAGTCGCACCCCCGGCCAAACTATGAAAAAAACTGACTTATAGTCCGAAAAATACGGTAGCTACCTGCTGCCACCTACTGATATGGAAGAGTATTACACGGTTACTCTGCCGAGCTCTAGACAGCACCGACACTCACCACATAATTTGCAGACTATAATTACTGGTTTGCAAAAAATATTTTTAACCCAAATAGGTGAAATTAGATAATCTCCCACGGCACACCGGACTGTATCTCACGGCACACTAGTGGTTGAAAAACATTGGTTTAGAGTATGTATTTAGAGGTGAAATAGAAACGGAGTTAAAAGGATTCTAGCGCCAGAATGGTCAAACGGTCTTTTTTTTTTTTTAATATCCGTCACCATGGGTCCAATGACCAGCCTAAGAGCCAATGATTAAGCATGCAAGGTAAATGGCACATTAGGGTACATTGTGTACATTTAAGCAAATAAAAAGCATCAACTGAAGTAGTTGACCTTGTTTCCCTTTCAACTGGCGCTAGAATCGTTTTAACTCAGTTTCTATTTCTCCTTTAAGTACATACACTCTTTACCGTGGTGTTGTCCTAACCGTTAGAGTGGAAGAAACACTTTCGTTTCCATTTGAGAAGCTTAACACAATAAAAGCATATGGACTTGTGCAACCTTCAAAATAACGGTCACATTACATAACACAACAGTAAAACATTTACAAAACCGTTTTTAACAGTTGTCATTTACACCTGTATTGAATGCATGAATGCATACATGAATGACAACATTGTTGTGAACGTAACCCCAATAGCTGATTATGGTAACTGCTGTCTAATTCCTGAGTCTCATTTGCAATATGACTTAAGTTGTAATTACAATTGCAAGTCCAAGACAAATTGCAGTAGTGTATAGTTTATGGTGGAGCTTTTTTATTTTTATTGCGCCCTAAAAAGTGTTAATACTGTAAGTATTGTACTTATTACGTACCAGCTGTTTGGTAATACCGTGCATCTTAGTTGTAGTTTTCATTGACACATTTAGGGGTGTTGAAAACGCCATGTTAGTGCATAGTGCACTAATGTTTGTGTCATTTGGCATCTTTTTACTTGCAGTAAACTTGAAACAATGACACACATGCACAAGTCAAACTAAAATGAGTGCTTTTAGATTTGACTGAGGCAAAGTGTATGCAATGAGAATATGCTGCACACTGACGGTATATAAAAATACAACCAACTATAGCTCTCCTGAGCATGTACAGTACGTCACAGCATGTAAGGCCATTAAGAACACGGCAGGGAAGTCTTTATACTGTAAAAAAACATCTTAACCATAATGGAAAACATTTTCACATCTTTTTTTTTTCCAAAGCATTCAAATATAAACGGTTGCATGCATCCTGAATGTCAATATTCACACGACTCAAATGTCAAACCTGTTTTGCATCTGCAACAAAGAGTTACATTTATTCACATTGAAAAGAGTTGGTGAGCAGTAGATGCTGACAATCAAAACAGGGTCCAACATGATGTGGTCTGAAGCCCTAACGATTCATTGATTCATTTGATTAGAAAAAAGCTTTGACTTATACTATCCTACTCTGAATGATTGTTTTAGTGTAACTAATAAAAATTGATCAAATCCAGACCACAAGGAGTGCATGGAACTTTAAATTCGGAAGTATAGTTTCTGAGCGAGCAATTTGTAAGTGGGTGCCTTGATCTGTCTGAAAAGCAGAGTTTTCTTGTTTTCTTTTTTAATTCTTTATTAATTCACACAATTTCAATGTTGTTGATTTGCATTTGTTCGAAGAAAAACTTATGGCAAGCAGAAAAATATTTTATTTCAACTACCGTATTTTCCGGACTATAGAGCGCACGGTATATAAGCTGCACCCACTAAATTTTAGAAGAAAAAAAAAAAAGTTTTCCATATATTAGCCGCAGATGTATACGTTGTGGAATGATTTACACCAGGGGTCCCCAAACTACGGCCCGCGGGCCGGATCCGGCCCCCCAGCATCCAAAATCCGGCCCACAGGAAGTCCCAAGTATTTTTTTTTTTTTAATCTTTCTTTTCTAATTAATTTTCTACCGCTTGTTACTCTTGGTGTCTCCTAGCCGCTCAGGAAAATCATATTGTCTAAAAATGAATTTTCCCATCGATAACGTCCATTCCATCCATTTTCTACCGCTTATTCCCTTTGGGTTCGCTGGAGCCTATCTCAGCTACAATCGGGCGGAAGGCGGTGTACACCCTGGACAAGTCGTCACCTCATCACAGGGCCAACACAGATAGACAGACAACATTCACACTCACATTCACACACTAGGGCCAATTTAGTGTTGCCAATCAACCTATCCCCAGCAGTTATCATTAACTGAATGGGGCATAGAAAACAAAGCAGTGTTTCTGTAGACTATACAATGTCATTGGTGTTTGCAAACATTGTTTACTTGTTTGTTTGTATCATCATCATTAATGTATACATCATTCCTTACAAGAAATAATTATTATTGTTTACTTGTTTGTATCATAAATGCATACATCATGTCCATTAAAACAACAACCTCCCCGCATGATGGACCGATGCACCACTGTCCTCTTGGGGGCGTATATACGGTTCTGGCATGACAACAACCTAATGTAAGGGTTCGTGCAAAGCCAACAGATCAAGCGTGTATCTTTCATTTTTAAAAAGGAAACTTATTTTATTTTTCTCCTTTTTATAATCAGCCTATTGAGTCGGACTGCCGAGAAATATGATGAACATTTCCAAGCACTTCACCCAAAATTCAAGAATTTTTCAAACCTTGAAAACACAACATTAAAATCCAAGCATTTTCAAGGTTTTCAAGCACCCGTACGAACCCTGCAACTCCCGCGGTTTGCATACAATGAAGATGTTCCAAAAATGTCCGCACCTTATAAATGATTGACAATTCTTCCGACGAGGCAGAGCCTAAAGCAGGGGTGCTCATTACGTCGATCGCGATCTACCGGTCGATCTCGGAGGGTGTGTCAGTCGATCACCAGCCAGGCATTAAAAAAATAGTCCTAAAAATGAGCGATCATAAATCTTCACTATGACGTCAATTTCGTCACTTGATTGACATTCACGGCACCCGAGGGTCTTCTGAGATGACGCTGGCTGCTGCCAGCTCATTAAAATTACCGACTGGAAGGCGAGAAACACTTTATTTCAACAGACTCTTGCGCCGTACCTGTCATCAAAACTCCAAAGACCGAATGCACAGTTGCACAATAAAAGCTCTGCTTCATCCTGCCTGCACTACCAAAATATGAGTCTCAGAAAGCTGGCGTGCACAAGCTAGCAAGCTACGGAGTTTGCCGACAATGTATTTCTTGTGAAGTGTATACAAAGGAGTACGGAAGCTGGACAAATAAGATGCCAAAAACCAAACACTTTCATGTGGTATTGGACAGAAAGGAGGACTTTTTTTCTCCTCCATTCGAAAATGCGGACGTTATCATCACCACTGTCTGATTCCAATCAATGCAAGTCATCACAATCAGGTAATACACCAACTTATATTCTTGTCTTCATGAAAGAAAGGAATCTATATGTGTTAAACATGCTTGTATTATCTTTAACCACCTTTAAGTTGTTAACAATGTTAACTATATGTGTTAAACATGCTTGTATTATCTTTAACCACCTTTAAGTTGTTAACAATATTAACTATATGTGTTAAACATGCTTGTATTATCTTTAACCACCTTTAAGTTGTTAAAAATATTAACTATTTGTGTTAAACATGCTTGCATTATCTTTAAACACCTTTAAGTTGTTAACAATATTAACTATATGTATTAAACATACTTGTATTATCATTAAACACCTTTAATGTATTAACAATATTAACTATATGTGTTAAACATGCTTGCATTATCATTAAACACCTTTAACTTGTTAACAAAAACATATATTTCATAAATAAGTAAATATAAATTATATATATGAATGAGGTAGATCCCCACGACTTGATCAACTGAAAAGTAGCTCGCCTGCAGAAAAAGTGTGAGCACCCCTGGCCTAAAGCAACTTGGGTAACATCCAAAGGGGGTGCGACTTGGAGGATAACTTGCTTTACCGTTAAACCTGATGCACAAATGCTCACAAAACCTCATCAGAGACTTTACGAGAAATCTACTTTTCAAGATGGTCTGATTATTTGACTTCATCGAAGCTGCTCAAATACATCATTGAGCTCTAGGTTTATAACGCTGACAAGAAATGGAGTATTTTAACATGCACTTTCAACAACACACTTGACTAAATGAGGTTTATATTTCAATAGCAAGTAAATCAGCAAGAGAAATGACTACCGCGAGAGAGGAAAGACCTCAACCGTTTCACACTTTTTGTGGAGAGGACTCATTTTGTACCTGATAAATGAAGTCGAGCAGACTTTCCCACTTTCCTCTCTTCGTTTCCTCCGCAGGACTGGAGGTGGGATATGGCCTTTGGTCGACTGCTGTGTGGTCTCCATCCTAAATACCTGCTCAGCCTCTGCATCGCTCCCGCAGCCTGGAGAACACAATGTACATACAGATCAGAGCTTAACCTTAGTTGACATGCGCCACACACACACACACACACACACACACACACACACACACACACACACACACACACACACACACACACACACACACACACACACACACACACACACACACACACACACACACACACACACACACACACACACACACACACACACACACACACACACACACACACACACAAACTTCAGAAAACACAGTTGTGTCATCGATGGATCATTTTTGCACAACAGGGAAAAGCAGGGTGACATCATCACCCCAGTTTTAAGCCAAGTGATTCAAACTGTGCACATGATGTTACAGCAAGTGGGGAAACCTTTTTTTTTTTATATATATTTGATTTATCTTTTATTTATTTATTTATTTTTTTTAAATGGGAAAACCATACAAGGATTTACCCTGACTAAGCACTTTTTTTGTTGAGTTTAAATACATCACCTGAATGCTCTATGGAGCAAAGCGAAAATGTAATTAGTATTTCTGTCAGTGGACATTTTAATGCATTTTTAGACAAGGGTGACCCGGGTGGGAGCCAGAGTACGCACACACACACACGCATGCACCGACGTACAATAAACAGATAAGACCGAGGTCAGTTTTCAGAATGCACTTTGAAAAGAGCAACACGTCGGTAATTGGATCCACAGCCCGGAGAGGGTTTGAAATACTAATCCGCTCATACAGAATAGAGAGAATAGAGCACATTTAGATGATGTGTCTTCAATGACAGACTTTATTATTCTTCTTTAGTAATTGCATCACCTACTTTTACCAGTGTTTTTTTAACCAGAGTCACATATAGAGAGAGTATGGACAACTAAACGAGACGTCGCCATGTTTGCTACCAAGGACGTGTGCAACTCTGCTCGGAAACATGCGATTGAGTCGATCTGACGTTAGGTTTCCTGACGAAATAAACCAAAATAATATGTCTCAATATAGTTTTGAGATGGCGACTTGCCCAGGGTGTACCCCGCCTTCCGCCCAAATGCAGCTGAGGTAGGCTCCAGCACCCCCCGCGACCCCAAAAGGGACAAGCGGTAGAAAATGGATGGATGGATATACTCCAGCTCACAAACTTACAATAGAACATGATTCTCTATAGTCATAGTATATATAATAATCATTATGGGGCAATTTTGATGCACTCCACTGCTACATTCATGCAGTGTTTAGTGACCAGCGGCTCTCTAACACGCTCCCGCCGGCGAAATGTTCGTCAAAAAATACAAGACCAAAAATAAACACCCTCATTTTGCCAAAATCCTCATTAGCTTTGGACCAACAATTACAGAGAAATTCTGACTTTTGTGTGAAGTATGTCAACTGTGGTGTCTGCCTCCAACGTATTGTTTGTAATCACTGCTTTTAGAGATGTCCGATAATATCGGACTGCCGATATTATATATTATAAATGCTTTAAAATGTGATATCAGAAATTATCGGTATTGGTTTCAAAAAGTAAAATGTATGACTTTTTAAAACGCCGCTGTACGGAGTGGTACACGGATGTAGGGAGAAGTACAGAGCGCCAATAAACCTTAAAGGCACTGCCTTTGTGTGCCGGCCCAGTCACATAATATCTACGACTGTTCACACACACACACACACACACACAAGTGAATGCAATGCATACTTGGTCAACAGCCATACAGGTCACACTGAGGGTGGCCGTGTAAACAACTTTAACACTGTTACAAATATGCGCCACACTGTGAACCCACACCAAACAAGAATGAAAAACACATTTCGAGAGAACATCCGCACCGTAACACAACATAAACACAACAGAACAAATACCCAGAACTCCTTGCAGCACTAACTCTTCTGGGACGCTACAATATACACTCCCGCTACCCCCTCAAACCCCCCCCCCCCCCCCAACACCCCCACCTCAACCTCCTCATGCATGTCCTAAATTCCAAGCTCCTGTTTTGTAAAAAAAAAATAATGCACTTTGTGACTTCAATAATAAATATGGCAGTGCCATGTTGGCATTTTTTTTCCCCATAACTTGAGTTGATTTATTTTGGAAAACCTTGTTACATTGTTTAATGCATCCAGCGGGGCATCACAACAAAATTAGGCATAATGTGTTGATTCCACGACTGTATATATCGGTATATATCGGAATCGGTAATTAAGAGTTGGACAATATCGGAATATCGGCAAAAAAGCCATTATCGGACATCTCTAACTGCTTTATATATGCCTGTGCTTTTACTTTAAAAAAATTAATAATTAAATTTTAATAGGTTTTGCTGTGGTGAATCATGGCTTCCTGATTTTAATATCACTATAATCACTACTTTTTGAGACAAAGATTATGTATTTAATATTCGTATGCTTACTATGGAATATTATTTATTATTTCACTGTTCTGTTACAGAGAACAAGGAAATTGAATAAAATTGCTATGGTATGAAAAGGGGTAGGATTAAATACACTCTGCTTCTTCCTAATCCTTTTGGGACGTGCTTTAATGAAACAACTGGAATTGTGTGATGCATTACATTGTATCGTATGCATGTTCGAAATAAACAAACTGATCTGAACTATATTAACTTGAATATTGAACTAATGCTGCTTTTTCCTGCCATATTTTTTAGTTCAGTTTGGATTATGTGTGACATGCAGAAAAGATGCAAATTTGAACCAAAAATGTATTATTTTTTTCACCGTTACTAAAAGTGCGATATACCATGTTTCCCCATGTACATATGCTTGCTTACCTCGCACAATGAACTGTTATTGGCTCTCCAGCCTGCACTTCCCATAATTTTGTCCTTTCTGGGTTGCGGGAAACGTATGCAATTTCTTCCAGCATTTTTTTGCAAGTGGTGCATCTCCATGCCGCACAACAGGGAATGTTTACACGGCAAACACACCTCAATAAAATACATTCATAACGAGGAAGTGTCACTTATCTGCGGCTTCAAACTGGTATGTAACATGGTGCCCTGTAGTCACGTGAGTGAATTTTGACCAATCATTGAGGACATGGCTTATAACCCTGTTGTCTATACTCTCTATGCACGACTCTGCCGTTGTTGGGCCGCGAGCACACCCTATAGGACCACCAAAAAAATATCTGTTTCTCAGGTGTGGTCCGTATGGGCCACAGCGGTACTCCAGTGTTTCCCACACATTCATTTATTTGTGGCGGCCCGCCACGAAAGAATTACGTCTGCCACAAATAGATTTTTCAGCTTTTGACTCGCTCGACCGCTCATAAAAGCAATGGGACTGTCTGTGAATGTTGCTTATAGTTACAACTCCGGTGCAGTAGGTGGCGGTAGCCTACTATGCATTGTAACTCCGCCAATAGCACCTAATTCACCTGGTGGGCCAGAAGAAGAAGAAGACGACGACGAAGTAAAAGAAGAACGGATCGACCGGATCAAAATACGAGGGGAAGACGTCTTGGCAAACAAGTTCAAAAGTGGTCCGAACCAGTCTGCAGTGTGCAGCACCGACTCGGATTTTCTTAATTTTTATTTTCGGGATTTGAATGCATTTATTTTGAAAGGACAGCTGGAGAGAGACTGTCAGGTGGGATCGAACTGGGTCGCCCCAGCGGGTGCTCTACCAGGTGAGATAGGTTATAGCTGCATTGCTCGTCATATATTTAACGTTAATCCGCGATTTCACCGAGCGTTTCACTGACGGTGAGCAGCCTGACGCTGCTTCATTAACACCGCCGCTGTTTGACTCGGGGGCCGGGGCAGACGCACGCAGTAACAGTCACCTGTTACCATACCAACGAGCTAACGTGTCCAGGTTATAACCCTGTTGTCAATAAACACATGTGGAGACGGTGCTTCAGATACTGCATTAATACTGAAGCTAAATTGTCCACTGCAGCATGTGAATGCAATGAAAAGAATAAAATCTGAGCCAACCAGCTGTTAAAATGTTGTCCAGGTTAATGTTTTGGCCATTAAAGGCCCTTCATTTCAAGATTTCAACTGTGATCGGGCTTCAAACAGGTGGCTGACCTGTTCAGATGGGTGTAACTGCTACTGGTCAAATAATGTGAAATAGCATTTAATTTTATATGTATGCAATGCTATTTAATTGTAATTATAGATAATAATAATAATAATAATAATAAATACTGTGTGTGTTGTAAATAGTCAACGAGAAGGATTTTAGTAAGATATAAGCCATGAGCACTACACAGCCAGAAAAAAACCTAGGCAGGACAAGTAAAAATATTGGGACAAGTAGATTTGAGAAGTCAGGCAAGTAGAAAAAAACCTTAACGTTGAACCCTGCATGTGTGGAGCTGCTGCCGCTTAAAGTTAGACGGCACTGTACATAGAGCGGTTCTGCTCATTAGTAATAAATTCTAATGTTGGATGTCCACTCCTTCACACAGATGAGTATAGAAAAATATTTTCAACGGCCGAAAAGGGCTCGACTTGGAGAGGAGGTAGGCCACAGTCCGGACCAGAGGAGGTATTATCAAAACGGTGTAGACACTTAGAAATCTCATAAGGAAAGTGAACAGACGTCCATCAGTGTGAAAATTAATTTGCTTCCAATACTTCCAGGCTTCAACTAGTGCCGCAACTGTGGCAGCTGAGGCAGTAAGAGAGGGTGAGGAGGAAGGGATAGTAAGTACGCAGGGAGATGTTGTAGGAGAGGAGGAAGACAGACAGCTGTATATAAATATGTACATAGTGTTGTAATTATATTCCAACTCCGCGTTCTTCTTGGTCATCGCCGCTGCCGCCACCCCCACCACAAATAGATGCCTGTCCTGTGGGAAACACTGTACTCCATTGTAATACACTTTTCTACCACTTGTGGCAGTAATGACAATATCAAACAAACAGAAGCGGTCTGGCGCTAAAGTCATAGCAACGTTTCTTAAGCGCAAAAATGATGACTAAAATGGTGAAGCTGTATTTTCATATTCATACATTTTATTGATAGTTCAAAAAAACTATTACAAATTTTGTTAGAATATATTTTAGCAGTGCATTATTGTAATTAAATTAATTTTCAATCACTTTTTGGGAGTCTCTTCTTTTGCAGTACGTGTGATTAGTATTGACCTGAACCTTGATAATAATCTGTGATTAATACATGCTTTCATATTATTTAAAAAAATTGATCTTGTTAAACTGTAAGTAGGTTAGATATAGTTATTGAATACGATTAAAATCAAGAGTAAGATTACTAATTCACTGTGTACTATTTGAGAGGGCCTCGGGACCCTCTGTAGAGGAAAAGTTGGTTTTGATAATTAGACATTTGGCTCATTTTAAACACACAGGTGCCTTTTTGTGAGCATTACAGTAGGTGGGTAGTAACGGAATACATTTACTTCAGTATCTTTTTGGATAAATTGTACCTGTCCCAGTAGTTTTAATGCAACATACTAGGGGTGTGAATCTTTGGGCACCAAACAATTAGATTCCGATTCCTGGGGTGACGATTCGATTCAGAATCTATTCTCAATTCAACACGATTCCCATTTTGAACCGATTCTTACAATGTACTATTTGGTAACTTAATTACAACTAGAAAATTCCCGCTGAAATTTTGATGGGCCTGCTTTATGTGCCCTGGACCTCTGGCCGGGGGAAGATTGTGCAATCTTAAAAGTACTGTGTCCGATTCCGGGAGTTTTAGCTGTAACCGTACACAATGAGCTACAGAGGTAGCTAACATTACAATGCTAACTCTTAGCATGTGTCACATACCAAGTTATATGGCTCTGCAGTAAACGGTCTCAAAATGAGCAAAAAAAAAAAAAAAAAGTTAGCATGTTTACTGCATGTGTCACATACCAAGTTATATGACTCTGGTTGCATGAAAATGGCCTAAAAACATATTTTAAAAAATGTATTTTTATAAAAACAAAAATAAATCAATAAAAAAAATTAAATAATGAATCAATATCGAATCGGGATGGATAAGAATCGCGATTCGGTTGTGAATCTTTGTGCAGCCCTAGGTTAGATATAGTTATTAAATACAAAGAAACACTACTTTTACTTTGTTACATTGAGTTTCATTCTGATCGCTACATTTATTTATATCATAATTCTATTCATTTTTAATCTAGTGATTACCGCTTACAAAGACTCATTCATTTGGCTTGTTGGAGACATCTTCCAGCTGGTACTGTCATATGACTCTGTTTCACCAATCCAACGCAAGCACTAGTGACCTTTGTCTGCCAATCAAACAAAGCTTAGTAGTCATGTCAGACACCACCTTAATCAATGTTTACTTACAAATTTTAAAAAACATTTGTGCTACAATAAATCCACATCAAACTAGAGAAAACATGTTTTGTAAGTTGTAGATGTTTATGCTCACATGAACCTTGTTTCAGTACAAAATCACCTTCACTGTTTGCACGGAGTCCTGGGGATTCCGCAGAGTCGACGCTGTCCACTGAACTCTCCTGCTTATAGGTTGGCCTCCTGCCTGGATGACAGCACTCTCTGGAGACGCCATCTTTCACAAAAACATTAGCGCCCTCATCTAGGGCCTGAAGCAAGAAGCGAGGGTCAGAGCCGTTCAGGACTTGACTGACGTAAGTAAAGACAGAAAAAGACCAGACCTTGGACAGAGCCAATCCTAACAGTCCTTCAAAGGCCTTGAAGTTGAGCTGAGGACCGCTGTAGAACTCATCTAGGTGGGACTTACGACCCAACCAGTAGACTGTGATCAGAACCTGAAATAGACGTAGAATCACAATCAGAACTGCACGAGTATAAAGCAGTAACTAAAAGAACGCAGGCTGAATGAACAAAGGCTATAAGCATAAACTCTACCCAAAGCATTAAAGGGTAACAGTCTGTAACGTCGCAGTAGCTTTGAATCAATCTTAAATAGATACAATGTTTAACGAAAGGTCTTAAAAAGTGCTGTGCAGTTTTATTTCCATGGAAGACAAAGACAAGGATATTATTCACAGATGTGTGAATAAATGAAAATGTGTGAAGATTGAGACCTTCTGTTACGGGGGTTATACAGCATCTGATTGACTACTGCAGTCCCCCGGGTACACACCACACCTATTAGGAAAACAAAGCCCTGTAATTTATGTGCATGTTTCTCTATAAGCGGTTTATTTTTTGCAAACAATGCAGTGGACTTTTTGGAATAACTCTTCGAAGGAGTATCACCTCTGAGGTACTGGCTTTTTCCATGGCAATGAAATTGACTGAAATTAGCCCTACAGGTAAAAGCCAGTAAATTAGAATATTTTGAAAAACTTGATTTATTTCAGTAATTGCATTCAAAAGGTGTAACTTGTACATTATATTTATTCATTGCACACAGACTGATGCATTCAAATGTTTATTTCATTTAATTTTGATGATTTGAAGTGGCAACAAATGAAAATCCAAAATTCCGTGTGTCACAAAATTAGATTATTACTTAAGGCTAATACAAAAAAGGGATTTTTAGAAATGTTGGCCAACTGAAAAGTATGAAAATGAAAAATATGAGCATGTACAATACTCAATACTTGGTCGGAGCTCCTTTTGCCTCAATTACTGCGTTAATGCGGCGTGGCATGGAGTCGATGAGTTTCTGGCACTGCTCAGGTGTTATGAGAGCCCAGGTTGCTCTGATAGTGGCCTTCAACTCTTCTGCGTTTTTGGGTCTGGCATTCTGCATCTTCATTTTCACAATACCCCACAGATTTTCTATGGGGCTAAGGTCAGGGGAGTTGGCGGGCCAATTTAGAACAGAAATACCATGGTCCGTAAACCAGGCACGGGTAGATTTTGCGCTGTGTGCAGGCGCCAAGTCCTGTTGGAACTTGAAATCTCCATCTCCATAGAGCAGGTCAGCAGCAGGAAGCATGAAGTGCTCTAAAACTTGCTGGTAGACGGCTGCGTTGACCCTGGATCTCAGGAAACAGAGTGGACCGACACCAGCAGATGACATGGCACCCCAAACCATCACCCAACCATGCAAATTTTGCATTTCCTTTGGAAATCGAGGTCCCAGAGTCTGGAGGAAGACAGGAGAGGCACAGGATCCACGTTGCCTGAAGTCTAGTGTAAAGTTTCCACCATCAGTGATGGTTTGGGGTGCCATGTCATCTGCTGGTGTCGGTCCACTCTGTTTCCTGAGATCCAGGGTCAACGCAGCAGTCTACCAGCAAGTTTTAGAGCACTTCATGCTTCCTGCTGCTGACCTGCTCTATGGAGATGGAGATTTCAAGTTCCAACAGGACTTGGCGCCTGCACACAACGCAAAATCTACCCGTGCCTGGTTTACGGACCATGGTATTTCTGTTCTAAATTGGCCCGCCAACTCCCCTGACCTTAGCCCCATAGAAAATCTGTGGGGTATTGTGAAAAGGAAGATGCAGAATGCCAGACCCAAAAACGCAGAAGAGTTGAAGGCCACTATCAGAGCAACCTGGGCTCTCATAACACCTGAGCAGTGCCAGAAACTCATCGACTCCATGCCACGCCGCATTAACGCAGTAATTGAGGCAAAAGGAGCTCCAACCAAGTATTGAGTATTGTATATGCTCATATTTTTCATTTTCATACTTTTCAGTTGGCCAACATTTCTAAAAATCCCTTTTTTGTATTAGCCTTAAGTAATATTCTAATTTTGTGACACACGGAATTTTGGATTTTCATTTGTTGCCACTTCAAATCATCAAAATTAAATGAAATAAACATTTGAATGCATCAGTCTGTGTGCAATGAATAAATATAATGTACAAGTTACACCTTTTGAATGCAATTACTGAAATAAATCAAGTTTTTCAAAATATTCTAATTTACTGGCTTTTACCTGTATATACATTTTTTTCCATCAATCAAATCGAATAAAACACTTTCTGGCCTCAATGAGACTTAAGGAAAATAGTGAAAATCTATTGAAAAAAGTGTTGGAAAAAAGTTATTTCCGTCACAGCGGCTGCGTAGATGACACGTTCGCTGCAGCTTCAATTTGGAGCCGGTGTTGTGGCAAGACATGCAACCTCCTGGAATTGACGCAAATGTATGGATCACGTAAAAATCGTCTGGACTCGGCAGTTCACCAGCCGACCAGTTATAAAAGACAAATAAAGACACCCGATCCAATCCATGATCAGGACATGAAACGTGCCGAATTGGGGGCGTGCACTATCCCCTTGAGCGGCCAGATGGCAGTAGTGTTGAATATCTTAAATGTGTTTTGGCAATTCCACGTTTGGCGCTTTCCATCATTTTCAGCACACTGCATTGCCAAATTATCAAAACCCCACCTTCACATGGGCCGTATGAATCCCTTCGCTTACTGTATATTGCAATATCACAATACAGTATGGTATCGTGACTCACATCACCCCCTGGGAGGTGAGGGGAGCAGTGAGCATCAGCGGTGGCCCCGCCCGAAAATCATTTTTGGTGATTTAACCCCCAAATTCCAACCCTTGATGCTGAGTGTCAAGCAGGGAAGCAATGGGTCCCTTTTTTATAGTCTTTGGTATGACTCGGCCGGGGTTTGAACTCACAACCTACCGATCTCAGGGCGGACACTCTATCGCGAAGTCCTTGCCAATACCCAGCTTTAATTTACAATTAAAAGTTATACACATCGGGAATTTGTTTATTGGAGACTTATGGATTTATGATATCTAAAATCTGCACAAGACAAGCAATGGCAGAAGACAAAAAAAATACATAATACATTCTAAAGATTTACTTTAAAACAGTGGTTCGATCGAACTCTAGGGGTTCGGTGAGTCTGGCTCAGGGGTTTGACTCCTCGTGTAAATAAAAACTTCTCCCTATCGGCGTATTACGGATACGGCAACAGCAGAAGTCAGACTGATTTGCAGGTGTGTAATTTGTTGAGTTTATGCACTGTGTTGGTTTTGTTGTTTGAACAAGGTGATGTTCATGCACGGTTCATTTTGTGCACCAGTAAAAAAACATGGTAACACTTTAGTATGGGGAACATATTCACCATTAATTAGTTGCTTATTAACATGCAAATTAGTAACATATTGGCTCTTAACTAGTCATTAATAAGTACTTATGAATGCCTTATTCATGGCCTTATTATAACCCTAACCCTCTAACCCTAACCAAATAACTCTAAATTAAGTCTGTTACTTAGAATATGTTCCCCATAATAAAGTGTTACCAAAAACATACAACTTTGTCTTGAATTTGAAAAAAAACAATTTTATTTTTCACTAAAGAAGGGTTCGTCGAATGCGCATATAAAACTGGTAGGGTTCGGTACCTCCAACAAGGTTAAGAACCACTGCTTTAAAAATATAGCCTAATTAAATATCTCAGCAGTTTTCTTAGCAGTTGTAGGTTGTGTTACAGTAAATATCTCCAGTATGAACGACATCAAACATAAATGGCATACAAAACTCTATGAAAGACGAGCTTCATAACACTGGATTTCAATGGACACAAATTGACCCTAATTGCTTAATAAAAAGAAAAAAGCTACACTCACTTCCACACCAAAAAAAACGGCCTCATTACTGCGTGCATGTGGCCAACTATTGTGTGAATTTAAATGAGGCTTCGGAGGCTCCAGAAACATGTAAAACAACATAATAGTGCACGCATACCAGCACGTCCACTCGTACAGTGTGTGCCCCGCAATCAAAAGCTCACGTGGTCCAACTGTGAAAGAAGAGGCCACTTCCAAAAGGCAACGCAAACAGTGCTTTTTAATTAGAACATTTGGTGGTAGAGCTGTGACATGATGTGACTAGGGATGATGTTTGATAAGAAATTATCGAGTTCGAGCCTATTATCGAATCCTCTTATCGAACCGATTCCTTAGCGATTCTCTTATCGGGTCCAGATAGGTTGTTGTATTTGGAAAAAAAAACACACAATATTTGGTTTAACAAAAGCTCACTTTTATTATATAAGAAAACAATAAAATCTAATAAATAAATAAATATTGACTGTTACCACCCCCTAAAAAATAAAATAAAATAAATAAATATTGACTGTGGTTACCCAAAGTATATTAAATGGGATTTTTAAGAAAAACAAATATATACAGTAACACAAAAACAACTTGTCTCTGTGATCACTATAGGTGTATAAATAATAATATAGTGTTAAATAAAATCAGTCCCTTGTGCACAAAACTTAAAATAACACAGCTCTCCAAAAAGTGCAATTCTGCTGCTATTTGATATAACTGTTTGTTATGATGCTTTGACATTTTTGCACTTTCTTTCTTTATAGAAAGAAAATTCTATGAAGAGAAAAGTTGTTTGCAAATGTGGTTACAATGCTAAAAAATGAAAAGTTAAAGCAAAAAAAAGAAATACACTTTATTGAGTTAACATTATTTCTTTATAGGGGGAAAGGTGTGATGTTATGAGCTAGGGAATATAACAACTACACTACCCAGCATGTAACGGGAGTGACGAGCATGCGCGGTAGCCCCGAAAAGTGTTGTTGCATGTCGCCACGCCGGCAGCTAAGAATGAGGTTATGAGCACGCTGTGAAAGTAAACGTCAAGAACTCAGCCAACACGCCTCGTCTGCATTATTTATAATTAGACAGACAACACATATACAGTGGGATTTTGTTTTGTTTACAAGGAAAGAAAAACAAAAGTTAAAAAAGGGAGATGTTATGTGCTGCGGTTGCTTTAAGAACGTTGCGACAGCTGCCGTAAAGGAGGTGCGTTGCTAGCCTGGTTGCTATGTTTCCGGTTGGTCGTAAAAGTGTTGGTCATGTGTTTGTACCCTGCTCAAATCTCTCAGTAAAGTTATTCATTGAATTATACCTTTTGTTTTGAACTTTATTACACCTTGGAGTGTTTTTTCCGGTCCATTGTTTTTCCTGCTTTCCCTATCTGCGCCTAATGACTGAGCTACGTGACGTCATTTCTTGTGATGTCTCTTGGGGCATTTCTGGTCGGGGATTCGAATAAAGAACCAACTCTTTTTCTTTACTATAGTGGTCTCGATAACGGGTACTGGTTCTCAAAAAGGGATTCGAGTCCGAGGACTCGGTTCTTTTCTTATCGAACAACCGGGAAAACCGGTTTCGAGTATCATCCCTAGATGTGACTATACTAAGCTCGGACAAACGTTCAGTGTCACCAGTACTTACATTTTTGAGTCTTCGAGTGCTGTCATTTCTCCTACAATACAAAAAAGACCAACATAAGGTAGACTACAGTCGGCTGTGTGTAACAATGTACTAAGATGTAGGAAATCAAAATTGTGCACATTGCGTCAACCAGCATGTTTACACACACGTTGGTAAAACAAAAAGTTAGTGTTTAAAGACAACTGCACCTAAGTGTTGCTCGAGTTGACAGGTCCTGCAGGTCTCCTGGGTGGAAAAGCTGCGACTCGTTCAGTCCCAACTTCTCACAAGCTTTAAGAAACGCGTTGACGTTATCCTGCGGATTCAAACCCAAAAGACAAGAGATTGCCCACAATGCTAGGAAGTCAAAGTTGTTTTTTCATTACAAGTCCTGTATATTCCGTATTTTTCGGAGTATAAGTCGCACCTGCCGAAAATGCATAATAAAAAAAGGGGAAAAAAACATATATAAGTCCCACAAGGAGCCCGGCCCGATTCTGGACCACCATCCGCCGCCTCAGGAAGGGGAAGCAGTGCACTGTCAACACCGTGTATGGTGAGGATGGTGTTCTGCTGACCTCGACTGCGGATGTTGTGGATCGGTGGAGGGAATACTTCGAAGACCTCCTCAATCCTACCAGCACGTCTTCCTATGAGGAAGCAGGGCCTGGGGAATCTGTGGTGGGCTCTCCTATTTCTGGGGCTGAGGTTGCTGAGGTAGTTAAAAAGCTCCTCGGGGGCAAGGCCCCGGGGGTGGATGAGATCCGCCCGGAGTTCCTTAAGGCTCTGGATGTTGTGGGGCTGTCTTGGTTGACAAGACTCTGCAACATCGCGTGGACATCGGGGGCGGTACCTCTGGATTGGCAGACCGGGGTGGTGGTTCCTCTCTTTAAGAAGGGGAACCGGAGGGTGTGTTCCAACTATCGTGTGATCACACTCCTCAGCCTTCCCGGTAAGGTCTATTCAGGTGTACTGGAGAGGAGGCTACGCCGGATAGTCGAACCTCGGATTCAGGAGGAACAATGTGGCTTTCGTCCTAGTCGTGGAACTGTGGACCAGCTCTATACTCTCGGCAGGGTCCTTGAGGGTGCATGGGAGTTTGCTCAACCAGTCTACATGTGCTTTGTGGACTTGGAGAAGGCATTCGACCGTGTACCCCGGGAAGTCCTGTGGGGAGTGCTCAGAGAGTATGGGGTAACGGACTGTCTTATTGTGGCGGTTCGCTCCCTGTATAATCAGTGTCAGAGCTTGGCTAGCAGTAAGTCGGACCCGTTTCCAGTGAGGGTTGGACTCCGCCAGGGCTGCCCTTTGTCACCGATTCTGTTCATAACCTTTATGGACAGAATTTCTAGGCGCAGTCAGGGTGTTGAGGGTATCTGGTTTGGTGGCTGCAGGATTAGGTCTCTGCTTTTTGCAGATGATGTGGTCTAATGGCTTCATCTGGCCAAGATCTTCAGCTCTCACTGGATCGGTTCGCAGCCGAGTGTGAAGCGACTGGGATGGGAATCAGCACCTCCAAATCCGAGTCCATGGTTCTCGCCCGTAAAAGGGTGGAGTGCTATCTCCGGGTTGGGGAGGAGATCTTGCCCCAAGTGGAGGAGTTCAAGTACCTCGGAGTCTTGTTCATGAGTGAGGGAAGAGTGGATCGTGAGATCGACAGGCGGATCGGTGCGGCGTCTTCAGTAATGCGGACGCTGTATCGATCCGTTGTGGTGAAGAAGGAGCTGAGCCAGAAGGCAAAGCTCTCGATTTACCGGTCGATCTACGTTCCCATCCTCACCTATGGTCATGAGCTTTGGGTCATGACCGAAAGGACAAGATCACGGGTACAAGCGGCCGAAATGAGTTTCCTCCGCCGGGTGGCGGGGCTCTCCCTTAGCGATAGGGTGAGAAACTCTGTCATCTGGGGGGAGCTCAAAGTAAAGCCGCTGCTCCTCCACATCGAGACGAGCCAGATGAGGTGGTTCGGGCATCTGGTCAGGATGCCACCTGAACGCCTCCCTTGGGAGGTGTTTCGGGCACGTCCGACCAATAGGAGGCCACGGGGAAGACCCAGGACACGTTGAGAAGACTATGTCTCCCGGCTGGCCTGGGAACGCCTCGGGATCCCCCGGGAGAAGCTGGATGAAGTGGCTGGGGAGAGGGAAGTCTGGGCTTCCCTGCTTAGGCTGCTGCCCCCGCGACCCGAACTCGGATAAGCGGAAGAAGATGGATGGATGGATGGACAAGGAGCCCGGCCAAACTATGAAAAAAAACTGCGACTTCTAGTCCGAAAAATACGGTACTTCAAATATATTTCTTCTATGAACGTAACAATTTCTGGTATTAACGATGACCTCGGTAAAACCTCCACCGTTTTGAATTTCAATTATCGTAAAACTAATTGATAAACGGAGATACTGCACATTTCTTGGAGGTTAACATATTTCCCCATTACAAACAGCATACCCCAATCTAAACTTATGAAAACACATTGCTGTCTGATCAAGTAGGCTATAAGCGTAGCACAGAGTAGTGACTGACAACACTTTTGTTTTCGTTGGAACAAAAGTCTCACTCTCGTTAGCATTAGCATGAGCTATGTTTTGCTAGTGCTGCTTAAGTAGTAAGGGGAGGGCGCAAGGGCTATGGAAGCTCCTGAGGGAAAAAAAGTATGCCGAAGCAAGAGGAGAAAACAATATATTTGAATATATCGATAAAACCGATATCACCCAGGCCTTTGTGTGTCTATTTTATATATTTATTTATTTTTTAAATAACACTGGTAAACACATTTTTAGTTTTGTGTATTAGTACTTTTAGAGGACATTTATCAATACCATGAATAATAACTAAATGAGGCAATTCCTGAAGAAATTGCGTGTGAATGCTCCAATGCTTAAATTGAACTGAAATCCTGGATTTTTTTTTTTTAGAATTGTTGAAGTAGAGCACACAATTCCCAAACAGGCTAAATATTTTAAAGTTGGAACAGTTTGAATCAGATGAAAAATGTAGCAGTTGTGGAACTTTGAAGAGTGTCCCAAATTGTTGAATTTCCCTCAAAAAATTGAGAATTTCGGTAAAAGCGGGAATTTTGGGGAAAATGGTGAACAACATGAATGGTCTGAATAAGTTGAAATGGTTGGTGTTGGAATTTTTCCAAATCGGTCGAGAAATGTTGAAGTAGTAACATGTGGAATTGAGAAATGGTATTCCGGAATTCCTTGAATTTCGGGAAAACCGGGAATTTTTCCAGTTCAAAAAACAACTTCGTTTTTTTGTCCTGATTAAGAGGAATGTTTTGACGGTGGAACGGTTGAAATCCGTTGAAGAAATGTGGAAGGAGTAGTCGCCAGAAAAAAGGGTGGAAATAGGGCTTGGGAAAAGCAGGAATTCTGGAACATTCTGGAATTTTTTTTAACTTGGATTTGAATTTCCAGAATGGTGGAATGTGTTGGTGGAATGGTTTGAATAGGTTGAAAAATGCAGAAATGGTGGAAGTTTGAAAAATGTCCAATTCATTTTGAATGGGAAAAATGTCCCGGAAAACCTGGAATTCAGTGAAATATATTTACATAATATATGTACCGGTACATATATTATGTAAATATTACGTATATATATATATGTTATATTTTATATTGCTTTAGTCTATTTCATACCTGCATTGTCCATCTTTTCCATCATTTGTAACTGAGCTACTGTGTGGAACAATTTCCCTTGTGGATCATTAATGTTTGTCTAAGTCTAAATCTGAATATTTTTAGAATTTGTCAAGGGAAAGCCCATGATTCCCAAATAGGCTGAACAGTTTGAAGTTGGAACGGTTTGAATCGGGTGAAAAATGTGGAAGGTAGAGCGCGCCAAAATCTGGAGAAGAAGAAGAAGAATAAGTTTAAATAGATGAATTTTATTGTGTGAATGCTTTGGAGCATTCACACAATAATGATGATTTCAGTCACATTAACTGATATGAAATGTTCATATTGTTTCATCCATAGCTGGTATAAGTTATGTGTTTATTGGTCAACTGTCTGCAACTTGTGGGAACTTTGATGCGGGAAAATATCTCCAGCTAGTTATTGACCCGAGTTGGTGGGTGGCAATTGATCTTTTCCTCGTCTTGCTGTGAGCAGTTTTACAAATGTGTCTAAAAAGGCGTCAACATCGCCCGGAGCCAAAATAACATTTTTATATAATTTATACAAAACAACATCTTAATATATTCAGAAGTTTGGTGGTCAGCATGAAAGAGAACATAAAACTGATTCATTCAATCACAGCGGAATATTTTAATAAGGACATGACCACATTTCCTGGGGGGCCTCATGTATTAAGAGTTGCGTGGAGTTCCTACTAAATATGGTGTACGCTCAAATCCAAAAAACATTGTACGTACAAACAGTTTCGGGTGTATTAAAGTGTGCACACTAGGGTTTTCTCGATACCAATATATTTGATACTTTTCTAATTTAAGTGGTCCACAAAAAAATGGCATTATTGGAATTATTTGAACAAAATAGAGTACATTAAACATATGTTTCTTATTGCAATCAAAGAATAATTTAGTCCTTAAATAAAATAGTGAACATACAAAACAACTTGTCTTTTAGTAGCAAGTAAACAAACAAAGGCTCCTAATTTGTCTGCTGACGTATGCAGTAACATATTGTGTCATTTATCATTCTATTATTTTGGCAAAATTATAAAGGACAAGCTGTAAAAATTGATTATTAATCTACTTGTTCATTTACTGTTAATATCTGCTTACTTTCTCTTTTAACATGTTCTATCTACACTTCTGTTAAAATGTAATAATCACTAATTCTTCTGTTTGGATACTTTACATTAGTTTTGGATGATACCACAAATTTAGGTATCAATCTGATACCAAGTAGTTACAGGATCAAACATTGGTCATATTCAAAGTCCTCATGTCCAGGGACATATTTCCTGACTTCATACATTTTTCTAAAATGAAAAAAGATTTTGTGTCGATAAAAAATATTGATGTCATCATAGATACGCTCTTGTACTTGGTATCATTACAGTGGATGTCAGGTGTAGATCCACCTATGGCATTTGTTTACATTGTGACGCCGGTCAGCTATTGTATCCTCCTACGGTGTGTAGTGAAGCATGTTTAGCTATTACTCGTCCTGCAGGGATGATACTTGTAGGAAAGGTACTTTATTTGTTGCCATGGTAACCAGGATTAGTGATTTAGAAGTAGCTACAACACTGCCGATTGCGGATGGACATTATCCGCAATTTCAGTGTTATAGCTTCACCTTTATTGTTAGTTTTTAAGCCAAAATGCATCCAATCTCCCTTTTCTGTCTACACACTGTCTGCTTGTAAGTACTCTGTGATTGTGCGCTGCCGAACATGCTCCTCTGCTCGTAAAACCAGCAATGTCACGATGTGACGACGATGCGCCGTCATACCTGTAAAAAAATATATTTATGGCGAACCGGTACTTTTCAAAAAGAGTATAGTACCGTTTTTTATTCATTAGTACCGCGATACTATACTAGTCCCGATATACCGTACAACCCTAGTGCACACGCAAGAATACAAGCACATTTCTTTTTTGGAACCCAATCAACGTGGAATTGACCACAAATGCTGGACTCTGTGTCGTCAAAAGTATGCAGTGCATGTAGGAATGTGCACGAAGCATGAAGTCGGCATGTTTCCACATTCAGTTCACTCAATACAGCTCAACTGTGCTGTGAAAAAGGGTGTACGTGTGACAGGATGTATTTTTATTTATTTTTTTGTCATAAAGAAATACAATCATGTGTGCTTACGGACTGTATCCCTGCAGACTGTATTGATATATAATGTATATATTGTGTTTTTTATGTTGATCTAATAAAAAAAATAAAATAAAAAATAAAAAAAACATTTTTTATTTAATGGGCGGCCCGGTACCAATCAGTCCATGGACCGGTACCGGTGGTTGGGGACCACTGAACTAGAGGACACCTGACTTCCTCCTTGCAGTCATTACCATACTTGCCAACCTTGAGACCTCCGATTTCGGGAGGTGGGGGGTGGGCGTGGTTAAGATATATATATATACGAAATACTTGACTTTCAGTGAATTCTAGCTATATATATATATATATATATATATATATATATATATATATATATATAAATAAAAGAAATACTTGAATTTCAGTGTTCCTTTATTTACACACACACACAACACTCATCTACTCATTGTTGAGTTAAGGGTTGAATTGTCCATCCTTGTTCTATTCTCTGTCACTATTTCAGAACACACACATTATACAAATATACATTATAAAATCAATAAGAAAACGAGAGCTCTAATTTGGGAGTCTGAACTAGGATCAGAAGTTCCTATATAAACATTGCGCACTCACGTCGCCTTTTTGTATTGATTACTGCAGCTGTGCACTGGATTAATTCACAAATACAAACTACAACTCACAAACACTTTAGAGTTAGGCTCCACCATCAGAATGTGTACTTAAACTTATAAAGATCACATGAATATTATTCAGTGAGTTGATTCACCAAAACTAACCTTTTATACAGGAGGAAAAAGCACACAGGACGTTTCAATTGTTCACAGACTGGTTGCGCTCATCAGAATGACAAGACACTTCCGGTCTGCAGGTGATAGCATTCAATTGGGAAGAAACGCCCTACTGCCCCCTACTGACCAATGTGAATACTGATAAATGTGTAATGACAGCTCCAAAAACGAATTCAAACCACAAAATAAAATAAATAAATCAACACAAAAATGTGACACATTATGGGTGGGTCACATATGCATGTACAGTAGATGGCAGTATTGTCCTGTTTAAAAGTGTCACAACATTGCTGTTTACGGCAGAGGAACTGCTTTACGGTAGACGAAAACTTGACTGCTGTTGTTGTTGTGTGTTACCGCGCTGGGAGGACATTAATGAAACTGCCTTACAATAAACCCACATAAGAAATCAAGAACTCGCCCTCGATCATTAGCTGTTTATATTGTGGGAAAGCGGACGTGTGAACAGGCTGTCAACACGTCACTCAGGTCCGCATGGAGCTGGAGGGGGTGTGGCCTCCAGCTCCGCCTGAATTTCGGGATATTTTCGGGAGAAAATTTGTCCCGGGAGGTTTTCGGGAGAGGCGCTGAATTTTGGGAGTCTCCCGGAAAATCCGGGAGGGTTGGCAAGTATGGTCATTACAGACGTGAGCAGAACGAAGTTGTGTCCTCTTATCTGTAGAACTTAAACATCTCCCTTCTCAGGGCGATTACATTTTGTGCGTACACACGCTTAATACATGAGGCCCCTGGTCACCAGGTACTGTACTACAGCATGTCGCACCAAAATAACAAACATAGCTGAAAATGTAAACACCTACCAGGCCAGCAATGGGAGTAGAAAGTCGATTGAGCTTCTTAATGATGCCAGGTTTTAACTGGTTGATCAGGCTACAGAAACATTAAATAGATTAAATTCAAGGAAGCATATTGATAGGACAGAAACACTTGCTCAGGTAAGACACCAGCACCAATAAATGGATACAAATATATAAACAGGAGCAAGAAATGCAAATACCCAGATTAAATATTTGGTTATGCTGACGCTGCAGTTTGGCTCAAGTCTGTAGGTGTTAAACATCTGGCAGTAACGTTCAAATCCAGCAGTAAACGACTGAAGTGCAATTTTGCTTCAGGTTTAATATATGCACCAGTTTCACGAGTTGTTTTTTAAGCTTTTAAAAAACAGTACTTTCCACGAGACGTGGGCCAGTATGAGATTCTGACAGGATGATAATCACAGGCAAGGATATCATGGTTTTACAGTATGGTATTGGGTTGTCTTGCTACAGGAACCAAAATGTATTTCGATACTTTAAGATCTTTCAAAAATAAAAGGGGACCACAAAAAATGTCATTATTGGCTTATTTTAATAGAAAAGCTTAGGATACATTAAACATACGTTTTTTTTTAAATTGCAATAAAAGAACAATGTTGGCATTAAATAAAATAGTCGTAAGTAAGCAAACGAAGGCTCCTAATTTAGCTGCTGACGTATGTAGTAACATATTGTGTCATTTCTAGTTGTATTATTTCGTCAAAAATATGAGGGACAAACAGTAAAAAACGTATCAACTTGTTCATTTACTGTTAATATCTGCTTACTTTGTTTTAACATGTTCTATAGACACTTCTGTTAAAATGTAATCAGGTATTCTTCTGTTTGATACTTTACATTTTTGGGTGATATTACAAATGTTGGTATGAATACAATACCGAGTAGTTACAGGATCATACATTGGTCATAATTAAAGTCCGCCTGTGTCCAGGGGCGTATTTCATAGGTTTGAAAAACATTAAAAAAGACAAACGATTATGTGATAATAAAAAATATTGATGCAATCATAGTAGTATCGAGTAGATACGCTCTTGTACTTTGTATCATTACAGTGGATGTCAGGTGTGGCATTTGTTTACATTCAGGAGCGCTAGCTTGCTGTTAGCGGTTAGCTATTGTATCCTCCTGTGTAGTGAAGCATGTTTAGCTATTCCTCGTCCTGCAGGGATGATACTTGGAAGAAACTGACTTATTTGTCGCCATGGTAACGAGGATTAGTGATTTGGAAGTAGCTAAAACACTGTTGACTACGAATGGATGTTAGCTAACAAGAGCGGTGCTTTAGTGTTGATAGCTTCAACTTTATCGTTAATTTTTAAGCCAAAACCACGTCCGTTCTCACTTTTCTATCTTCACACGGTTTTTCTGTCCGTTGCCTAACACGCGCCTTTGCTCATTTTATTAGCAAGCGGGCCGTCGTGTTCGATAAAAAAAAAAGAAAAAAGTACAGATTATATTCAGAAGCAATTTTTAATTCATTAGTATCGTGGTACAATATTAGTACCAATATACCCTCGTATGGTATAAGTACAACTCTAAAATGTGTTATTCTGATATGGAAAAAATACTTTTAAGCTAAACAGTCATTTTAAACAGTATTTAAACATGATGAAAGTGGTGCATGTGTATTTAAAATAGATCGCAAAAATAACAATTACTTCTAATTGAACAAAGTGCAGTTCCTAATGTGGTCTGCTGTTGCTAAACCTGCAACTCAAGTGACATTTTTATATTTCCCTTGTAAAAATATAGGACGATGAACTGCAATCGCTAAGTGGCTCAGGAAGATCACAACATAAATAATTGAATAAAAGGAAAAAGTGACTCATCACTCACTCGCAAAGCAGGACCCCGTTCTCCAGCGCGGCACGGAAATCGCTGCTGCCAAAAGGTTTCCCAGTCACCTCCTGAAATACAAAACAGCAAAAGAAATGAACTAGTGAAATATTACATGCAATCATTTCCATCAATCCACAGCAAAGTGAAATAAGCAACGGGTGTCGATTTTTTGCTTAAAGTTATTAAATACACTTGTTAAATAAAACATGTCTTGTTTTTAATAAATACTTAGGCCTACCACGCTACTGTAACTTAATGTTGGTCATTATGGTGGTATTTGGAGAGCCTAGTGTTTTCCGAGGTGGTACTCGAAAAAAGTTTGACAACCACTGCTGAATTTAGACTGATTTCTCAGTTTGCCCTATTGCGGTACCTCAACTTACGAACTTAATTGGTTCCATGAACGAGCTCATAACTCCAAACCCGTACAGAATCTGTGCTTGGCCACTTCAGAACGACACAATTTTAACATGTAACATGCCTTTTAAAAGTAAAAACTAACTTTTAAATAAGAAGTATTGTAGGGCTGCAACAACTAATCGATTAAATCGATTAGAAAAATAGTTGGCGATTAATATAGTCATCGATTCGTTGGATCTATGCTACACGCATGCTTTTTTCTTTTTTTTAAATTTATTTATTTTTTATAAACTTTTATCTATAAACTGCAACATGTACAAACAGCTGAGAAACAATAATCAAAATAAGTATGGTGCCAGTATGCTGTTTTTTCCTCAATAAAATACTGGAAAGGATAGAAATGTAGTTTGTCTCTTTTATCCAATTATTAATCGATCAATCGAAGTAATAATCGACAGATTAATCGATTATCAAATTTATCGGTAGTTGCAGCCCTAAAATATTGTTTGAATAACAATACAACAGAATGTACTACAAAAAAATTACAGTAGTTAACAGGTGTAATGTAACAACAAAGTGTTGCAATATTGACACTTTTAAACTTTAAAACTGGCATTGCTCAAAAATAATGAAAACTCATTATGGACGGATAGATCTGAAGTTGACCCAGAGCAGTGGTTTTTAACCATAGACACATTGATGGGCCGCCAAAAAATATCTGTTTTTCAGCTATGGTCCCAGCAGTACTAGTTTGTAATACACTTTTCCACCACGTGTGGCAGTAATGACAAAATCAAACAAACAGAAGAAGTCTGGAGCTAAAGTCATAGAGAAGTTTCTTAAGCGCAAAAAATATGACTAAAAGTGGTGAAGCTGTTTTCATTTGCACTTTAATTTCATGGACAGTTTAATTAAGAAACTTATTCATTTTATTTTATTCATTTTAGCAAAACATGATTAAATGTAAATAAATTTTTCATACTTATTTTCCTAATAAGTGTAAGGTTTATGTGTTAGATACATTTTAAATCGTATCCAATAATCATGATTAAGATGACTAATTCAATATTAATATTTAAAAGTGGGTGCTGGGCCTCTTTTGTAATGAAAAGTTGGGCAACGATCTAGAAATTTAAGCATTGAAAGTAAAATTAACATATATGACTTACTTTTAACATTTATGAGTGGGGGTATTTTGGATCCTGAGACCTTTAGTCTGATTTTTTTTTTTTATACATCCACTGTTCAAAAAAGAATGAATAAAAAAATCAATGTTGTGAATTATTTACCATATTTTTCAGAGTATAAGTCGCACCGAAGTATAAGTCGCACCTGCCGAAAATGCATAACAAAAAAGAAAAAAAAACATAAGTCGCACTGGAGCCCGGCCAAACTATGAAAAAAACTGCGACTTATAGTCCGAAAAATACGGTACCTATTTAATGCTCCACTTCACATCAAATATTTCACTTAGAACAGTACAATAGAACAATAGTTTGTGTTTTTGCCATAAAAAAAACAATTTTCCTTTGACAAGGGCATAAAACAAAAAAAATCTAAACTTTATAATAGATAGTTGATCTACAGATATTTTAGCGTTTGAAAGTTTAAAAAAATACGGTGGCAGAGGGGTTAGTGCATCTGCCTCACAATACGAAGGTCCTGAGTAGTCTTTTTTTAGGGCTTCACGGTGGCAGAGGGGTTAGTGCATCTGCCTCACAATACGAAGGTCCTGAGTAGTCTTGGGTTCAATCCCGGGCTCGGGATCTTTCTGTGTGGAGTTTGCATGTCCTCCCCGTGACTGCGTGGGTTCCCTCCGGGTACTCCGGCTTCCTCCCACTTCCAAAGACATGCACCTGGGGATAAGTTGATTGGCAACACTAAATTGGCCCTAGTGTGTGGATGTGAGTGTGAATGTTGTCTGTCTATCTGTGTTGGCCCTGCGATGAGGTGGCGACTTGTCCAGGGTGTACCCCGCCTTCCGCCCGATTGTAGCTGAGATAGGCTCCAGCGCCCCCCGCGACCCCAAAGGGAATAAGCGGTAGAAAATGGATGGATGGATGGACATGTTTTTAACATTTTATTGACGAGACCTTCACCACTCACTCACCAAAATTGATGGGAATCCTAATAGTTACAATAAATACTGCATTGTTTTTAAAATGAAAAATATAAAAATGCCACCCAAAAGCTGTCAAACTCAAGGCCCGGGGGCCAGACCTGGCCCGCTACATCATTTTATGTGGCCCGTGAAAGCCTCGAAATAGAGTTAATAAGGTACTTCATCTTTTCTTACGAAAAAAGTATTTGTTCTTTCCATTTTGATTTTTAAAAATATTGTACTGCATGCAATTTCATATATTTTAAACTTTAATTGTATCTAATGTAGCAAAATATTACATTCCCAAACATTTTTTGTTAAAATAAAAACTTCAATATCTGATTGACTTATACTTTGTAAGTTACCCATCAAATTGTACACTGTAAAAATGACAACAGATTTTAAGGTACAAGTCTGGGGATTGAGCTGCCATTTTTTTATTTTATATATATATTTTTTTAAATAAATCGTACAAAAAACTTTTGTACCGTTTTTCCATTTACATTAACACTATAAAAACACAAGCCGTAGCTTTTATTGTAGAAAAACTGGCAGCTCTGTTGCATGAATTTTATTGTAAAAAAACCCAACCAAAATACATGTTTTTTTTAAACTAAAACCGGTAAAATTCTGGAGACTGATCTGGCAGTATTTTGCAGTAAAATCTGAAGATTTTTTTTTAACAGTGTATGTAAAAAAAAAAAATTCTAATCAAATGCATTGGCAATTATAAACATGCATTGTACAGGTATACATCTATATTGATTACTATTCACTATTAGAGGCGGCCCTCTGAAAGCAACCATAACTGCGACGAAGTCCCTCTACGAAAACAAGTTTGACAAGCATGCTTAAGAGCAATGGCGTCGAAAAAGCGGATATTCCTCGTTACACCATCACCCACAATCAGTCAGTTCGGTGCATAGCCAAGGGACAAAACGTCTGCACACCGCATATTGGAGCAGCTTCAGTCATACGGTTTCTACCTACAGTACTACGAATCTTTACAGCTACTGCAGCAAAGTTATTAAGTAGACCATTTAAGAATGCATGCAGACAGGAAGTCTCAAAATATCCAAAATTAAAAAGGTAAAAAATTCCACATACTGTAATACATACAAAAGGCCAGGGGTCTTGGTAATGAGGACACAATGGGTTTTTGAAAGGTTCAGCTCTGCAACTAACAAAGGGCCTCAAAAGCCTATTATTCTCTTTTATACTTCCCTCTAATTAGTTCCTCCAGGAATTCAAAATCACAATTACTGTAGTTTTTTTTTTTTGTGTGAGCGCGGTTCGGCATTAAGAATGTTGACAGTGGCATCAGTAAACAAAGTTCCACAATAACAACAAATGTACAGTAGTACAGTTTTACTTGAAATTTTTTCAACCCCAAGTGTCTTTTTTAAAATACACACTTAGATGGCCTAATAATAAAATAGTACTTGTAATTAAATATATGTTTTAGGCTTGGCTTGCACTATTTGTCGAGCATTTTTGTTCAGTTTCAGTCGATTTAAGGGGTGTTATAAATGGTTTGATTGATTAAACATACTCGGCTTCAGCTTTGTTGGTTTATTGCAAGCTATTTCAAGTTAAAGTTTATAACATTGCATTGACAATGAGAGTTGAATAGCAGACGCACACAATTTCTCAGGATTTATGCAGATCCCAAATACAGATCAGCAGGTACAAGAAGGTAAGAAAAGTTGCTTTTGCATAATATTGCGAAACAAAACACCAAATAATATGTCTTACCTTATATACACATCATAATAATACTCCTTTGTTGAAGCACAGTACAATCCATCAAGCGGTGCGGCTTCATAGCTTACCAAAGTCGTACTAAAACATTTTGATAGCTTTTTGAGCGCCGTGTGTAATGTTCTATATTTTCAAATGGAAAATATAAAATGTTGATGTTTACTTGAGTCATATTGCCAACATAGTGCAGCCTACACTTACCTCTTATGTTTGACTGCCATCTACTGGTCACACTTATTACACCATGTACCAAATAAATTAGCTTCGAGGTAGGTAAGCTCAACCAAACGTATTCCTTACATTAGGCGCACCGGGTTATAAGGCGCACTGCCGAGTTTTGAGAAAAAAAAAGGATTTTAAGTGCGCCTTATAGTCCAGAAAATACGGTAACTCTCGACAAAAGACTAGATATGTCTAGATATTATCGGCCGATAATATCGGCCGATAAATGCGTTAAAATGTAATATCGGAAATTATCAGTATCGTTTTTTTTTTTTTATTATCGGTATCGGTAATTTTTACTTTAATTTTTTTAATTTTTTTAATTAAATCAACATAAAAAACACAAGATACACTCACAATTAGTGCACCAACCCAAAAAACCTCCCTCCCCCATTTACACTCATTCACACAAAAGGGTTGTTTCTTTCTGTTATTAATATTCTGGTTCCTACATTATATATCAATATATATCAATACAGTCTGCAAGGGATACAGTCCGTAAGCACACATGATTGTGTGTGCTGCTGGTCCACTAATATTATTAACCTTTAACAGTTAATTTTACTAATTTGCATTAATTACTAGTTTCTATGTAACTGTTTTTATATTGTTTTACATTCTTTTTTATTCAAGAAAATGTTTTTAATTTACTTATCTTATAAATAAATTAAAAACAATCTTTTTTTTTTAAAGTACCTTATCTTCACCATACCTGGTTGTCCAAATTAGGCATAATAATGTGTTAATTCCACGACTGTATATATCGGTTGATATCGGTATTGGTTGATATCGGTATCGGTAATTAAAGAGTTGGACAATATCGGAATATCGGATATCGGCAAAAAGCCATTATCGGACATCCCTACAAAAGACCAAAAACAAAATGCACTGCCAAGGACGCCGTAAATAATATATACATACTATTCACTTACAAAAAAAACTTGTGAAAAATGAGTTGGAATTTCACAAGAAAAACTTTGAATTTTTGCTGTATTATTATTACTATATATTTTTTTAATTAATAAAATTTTTGCTGTATTAAAACAAAAGTTGTAATTTTACTCAACACAAGTCCGAATTTTACAAGAAAAACTGAACATTTGTGCAATATTATGATAAAAGTTGGAATTTTACTCAGTCGCAATTTCACAAGAAAAGCTTAACATCGTATTTTTTGAAAAGAGTCGTACTTGTACTGGACAAAAGTCACAATTTTATAAGAAATCTTTAAAATTTTCGAAATATAATAATCTGAATTTTGCTTGGCAAAATGACAAAACAACAAATGTCACTATTTCACAACATCAACATAAATTGGCAATATTGTGATCCAAGTCAGAATTTTACATGACAAATGTCACCATTTTGCATTAAAAAGTAATAATTTTACGACAGAATATTGCAACATTACAGAAACAGAAAGAATGAGAAATTGTTCCCAATTTTAAAAGAAAAAAGTCATTGTGAGAAAAAGACGGATTTAATTATTTGTTGTTGAATGTTTTGTTTGTAATTAGTTTTTCATCTTCATTGTTTACTTCAAGTTATTACAGTGTGTCTCTATATAAATATTTATTTTATTTTTTTAATCAATTTTGGCCAAAGGGGTGCATTTCTATTTCTTACACACACTTGTTACATATGTTGGCGAGAGGGGGATCACTTCAAATGTTTACACTCACTTGTTATTTCATATGTTGACCAGTGGGGGAGCACTTTTGAAACTGACACAGTCAATTTCAAAAATCCCTCCTTTTTGTGACCACCCTCATTTTGATAGATTTCACCACCAGGGCTGCAAATGAGACATTCTCTATTAGATGCAATGGTTTTCCGTATTGGGACCATGATTTATGTCCTAACTTGTTCACACCTCCTCATATGGAAGCTACTTTTCCTTGTTGATGTCTCAAGAAGAGTAGAAATACAACACACACACACTCACACTCACACACTTTATCCATCCTTATATTTACCAGGAAATAGAGAAGACTGGTATGGGCTGACTGCCAACACCGAGCACATTCTCATTACAAGCCACTCAGACAAAACTGACATCCCATACAGGAGTTGGTCGACATTCAGGGTTAATTTGAATGGATTTCTTTCAGTTTAAGCCTTGCAAAATGTGCAATGCTTGGACATCCGCCAACTCAGAGGAAGCAGAAGATGCTTTATTGCTCTGCAACCACATCCTCCAGATGCACACCGGGTCATATAAGAGCAAACCTGCAGCAGTGTCGCTGATCCTCAACACAACAGCTGCAGCAAGCTGGCCAAAGTAATACAGACTACTAATAAATAGAGAAGTAATAAAAGAGCTCAAGGGTTTATAAAGCATTTTAAATGAGGGAACTTTACTTTGCTGTCAACTTATTTCAAAAGCCATGGCAAAAAGAAGCTCATATGGCATTGTTTATACATACAGTTAAGACATTAATTCAATAGAAGATAAAGTATACTTAAAGGCTAAAAATAAATATTTTGATAGTCGACTAGTCAACGACTATCTTATCGATTAGTCGACTAATTGGATAATAAATAGAGATGCTCGATAATGGCTTTTTTGCCGATATTGTCCAACTCTTTATTACCGATTCCGATATCAACCGATACCCATATATACAGTCGTGGAATTAACACATTATTATGCCTAATTTTGTTGTGATGCCCCGCTGGATGCATTAAACAACGTAACAATGTTTTCCAAAATAAATCAACTCAAGTTATGGAAAAAAAAAATGCCAACATGGCACTGCCATATTTATTATTGAAGTCACAAAGTGCATTATTTTTTTTAACATGCCTCAAAACAGCAGCTTGGAATTTGGGACATCATCTCCTTGAGAGAGCATGAGGAAGTTGAGGTGGGCGGGGTTGTAGTATATTGTAGCGTCCCGGAAGAGTTAGTGCTGCAAGGGGTTCTGGGTATTTGTTCTGTTGTGTTTATGTTGTGTTACGGTGCGGATGTTCTCCCGAAATGTGTTTGTCATTCTTGTTTGGTGTGGGTTCACAGTGTGGCGCATATTTGTAACAGTGTTAAAGTTGTTTATACGGCCACCCTCAGTGTGATATATATGGCTGTTGACCAAGTATGGATTGCATTCACTTGTGTGTGTGAAAAGCCGTAGATATTGTGTGCAAAGGCAGTGCCTTTAAGGTTTATTGGTGCTCTGTACTTCTCCCTACGTCCGTGTACACAGCGGCGTTTTAAAAAGTCATTAATTTTACTTTTTGAAACCGATACCGATAATTTTGAAACAGATACCGATAATGTCCGATATCACATTTTAAAGCATTAATCGGCCGATAATATCGGCAGTCCGATATTATCGGACATCCCTAATAATAAAGCATACACATTTTTTCCCCATTACTTTTAAATGCAGCTTGAATTATTTTTGGCATGTAGCATTACTGGTCATTCAGCTGGCCAAGTGCTAAAAAAACCCAAATGTGTTTGTTGTGGCCTAGTGGTTAGAGTGTCTGCCCTAAGATCGGTAGATTGTGAGTTCAAACCCTGGCTGAGTCATACAAAAACTATAAAAATGGGACCCATTACCTCCCTGCTTGGCACTCAGCATCAAGGGTTGGAATTGGGGGTTAAATCACCAAAAATGATTCCCGGGCACGGCCACCGCTGCTGCCCACTGCTCCCCTCACCTCCCAGTGGGTGATCAAAGGTGATGGGCCAAATGCAGAGAATAATTTTGCCACACCTAGTTTGTGTGTGACAATCGTTGGTACTTTAACTTTAACTTAAAAAAAAAACCTGTTAAAATAGTAGCATTAAAAACAAACAACAAAACATGAACTCCTTCGAAGAAAGAAAATAACCATTTTGTGATGTTTAAAAAGCTGCACATTAATATACTGACAATTGATTAACTCCTGGCAGTTTTAGCACTCTAGACTCAATGTTTAGAATTGTATCATAGATTAATTCTTAAAATGTTTGCTATCTAATAGATTGTATGTTTAATCTTATGATATGCCATAATAATAATAATAATAATAATGACTTAGATTTATATAGCGCTTTTCTAGACACTCAAAGCACTTCACAGAGAAGTGAGAAGCCATCATTCAGTCACACCTGGTGGTGGTAAGCTACTTTCATAGCCACAGCTGCCCTGGGGTAGACTGACATATCGTGAAAGCACACTAAACAACAACAACGACAAACACAATTTGGAAGAATATTTGCACCGCAACACAACATAAACACTACAGGAACAAATTCCCAGAATCCCCTGCAGCACCAACTCTTCCGGGACGCTACAATATAAACAAACGCCATTGGTGGATCTATTCCTGACATCCACTGTAATGATACCACGTACAATAGCGTATCTTGTCCATACTACTATGATTACATCGATATTTTTTAACATCACAAAATCTTGTATCGTTTTTTAAAATGTATATTATGTTTATGAAGTCAGGAAATATGTCCCTGGACACATGAGGACTTTGAATATGACCAATGTATGATCCTGTATCTACTTGGTATCGGATCAATACCCACATTTGTGGTTAGATTGATTGATTGATTGATTTAAACTTGTATAGTACAGTACATATTCCGTACAATTGACCACTAAATGGTAACACCCGAATACATTTTTCAACTTGTTTAAGTCGGAGTCCACATTAATCAATTCATGGTATCATCCAAAACTAATATAAAGCATCAAACAACAGAAGAATAAGTGATTATTACATTTTAATAGAAGTGTAGATAGAACATGTTGAAACAGAAAATAAGCAGATACTAACAGTAAATGAACAAGTAGATTAATGATTAATTTTCTACCACTTGTCCTTAATAATGTTGACAAGATAATAGAATGAGAAATGACACAATATGTTACTGCATTTGTCAGCAAACTAATTAGGAGACTTTGTTTACTGACTACTAAAAGACAAGTTGTCTTGTATGTTCACTAGGGGTGTAACGGTACGTGTATTTGTAATGAACCGTTTCGGTACGGGGGTTCCGGTTCGGAGGTGTACCGAACGAGTTTCCACACGGACATATTAAGTAGCGTAACGCACGTTGTGTAAACAATGCACACCGAGGCACAACACACGACATGCTAGCAGCTAACGGGCTACGATAGACTGACCACACGTCCTCTTTTCACCGGACATGTCCTCTTTTGCGGAGCTGTCAGGGCAGTGTTTCTTAAATGCCTCAAATGTCCGGCATTTTGAGTTAGGGTTGTGTGTATTTTCAATGTACGTTCAGGATTAAGAAGGGGTTAAAAACAAAACAAATTGTGCGCGCAGCAGCATTGGTGAGGGAGGGGCAGAGACAGAGAGAGAGAGAGAGAGAGAGAGAGAGAGTTATGATAAACGCGCATGCGTCGTCAGGCTCTGCTTTTTATCCATAGATTACATTTTTTATTATCTATAGCAGGGGTGTCAAAAGTGTGCCCCGGAGGCCATTTGCGGCCCACAGCTAATGTTTTAAAAGGCACACGGCACATTCTAAAAATACTATTAAAATAAAGAAAAACATAACACAAGTGAAATAAAAAAAGCTTAAAGGTTAAATGTCATTTAGAAATAGTTGCAATGTTGACTAATAAAACCAAGCTGTTTTTTTTTTCTTTCTTTTAAACTGTCATTGCTCAAAACATAATATTGAATCAAAATCAATGTTATTATGAATTATTGACCTATCCAAGGTTCTGATTACTTCACATCAAATATTCCACTAAGAAAAATATTTTTGGTGGAAGATTTTGCAAATTTGGTAAATAAATAACCCAAAAATGTACATTTTGTTGTTTTCTTACTGTACCGAAAATGAACCGAACCGTGACCTCTAAACCGAGGTACGTACCGAACCGACATTTTTGTGTACCGTTACACCCCTACTGTTCACTGTTTTATTTAAAGGGGAACATTATCACAATTTCAGAATGGTTAAAACCATTAAAAATCAGTTCCCAGTGGCTTATTATATTTTTCGAAGTTTTTTTCAAAATCTTACCCATCACGCAATATCCCTAAAAAAAGCTTCAAAGTGCCTGATTTTAACCATCGTTATAAACACCCGTCCATTTTCCTGTGACGTCACATAGTGAAGCCAACACAAACAAACATGGCGGAAAGAACAGCAAGCTATAGCGACATTAGCTCAGATTCAGACTCGGATTTCAGCGGCTTAAGCGATTCAACAGATTACGCATGTATTGAAACGGATGGTTCCTCCGGGTACTCCGGCTTCCTCCCACTTCCAAAGACATGCACCTGGGGATAAGTTGATTGGCAACACTAAATTGGCCCTAGTGTGTGGATGTGAGTGTGAATGTTGTCTGTCTATCTGTGTTGGCCCTGCGATGAGGTGGCGACTTGTCCAGGGTGTACCCCGCCTTACGCCCGATAGTAGCTGAGATAGGCTCCAGCGCCCCCCGCGACCCCAAAGGGAATAAGCGGTAGAAAATAGCGGTAGAAAATGGATGGATGGATGGATGGGTTGTATTGTGGAGGCAGGTAGCGAAAACGAAATTGAAGAAGAAACTGAAGCTATTGAGCCATATCGGTTTGAACCGTATGCAAGCGAAACCGACGAAAACGACACGACAGCCAGCGACACACGAGAAAGCAAGGACGAATTCGGCGATCGCCTTCTAACCAACGATTGGTATGTGTTTGTTTGGCAATAAAGGAAACTAACAACTATGAACTAGGTTTACAGCATATGAATTACATTTGGCAACAACATGCACTTTGAGAGTGCAGACAGCCCATTTCAGGCGCTTTGTCCTTGAATTGCTCACACACTCCGGCAGATTCAATGGGGGTCTGGCGGCAGATTTCTTTGACTTTATCGTTGGAAATGCATCTGCTTTGAGTGTCGCAGGATATCCACACATTCTTGCCATCTCTGTCGTAGCATAGCTTTCGTCGGTAAAGTGTGCGGAACAAACGTCCAATTTCTTGCCACTTTTGCATCTTTGGGCCACTGGTGCAACTTGAATCCGTCCCTGTTCGTGTTGTTACACCCTCCGACAACACACCGACGAGGCATGATGTCTCCAAGGTACGGAAAACAGTCGAAAAAACGGAAAATAACAGAGCTGATTTGACTCGGTGTTTGAGAAAATGGCGGATTGCTTCCCGATGTGACGTCATCTCTCCGAGAGCGAATATTAAAAAGGCGTTTAATTCGCCAAAGTTCACCCATTTGGAGTTCGGAAATCGGTTAAAAAAAAAAAAGGTCTTTTGTCTGCAACATCAAGGTATATATTGACGCTTACATAGGTCTGGTGATAATGTTCCCCTTTAAGGACGAAATTGCAATAAGAAATATGTTTAATGTACCGTAATTTGTTAAAATAAAGCCAATAATGAATTTTTTTGTGGTCCCTTTTATTTAGAAAAGTACAGAAAAGTACTGAAATACTGGTATATTGGTACCGAAATACTGGGGTATTGGCACCGAAATACTGGGGTATTGGTACCGAAATATTGGTATAGGGCAGTGGTCGGCAACCCGCGGCTCCGGAGCCGCATGCGGCTCTTTGATCACTCTGATGCGGCTCAGCAGCTTACCTGCTGAACCCCCCAATTTTCCCGTGAGACTTCCGGATTTCAGTGCCTCTCGTAGAAAACTCCCGGGATTAATATTCACCGATTTTCACCCTTACAGCTATGATAAGGGCATGCCATGATGGTACAACATTTGGCGCCCTCTACACTCTGTATTAACAGCGTGCCAGCTCAACACTTGTTATACATTATACATCTTCTGCTTGCACACGTACGTGACAGCAAGGCATACTTGCTCAACAGCCACACAGGTTACACTGACGGTTGCCATATTAAACAACTTTAACACTCTTACTAATAATGCGCCACACTTTGAACCAAAACCAAACAAGAATGACAAACACATTTTGGGAGAACATCTGCACCTTAATACAACATAAACACAACAGAACAAACACCCAGAATCCCATGCAGCCCTGACTCTTCCGGGCTACATTATACACCCCTGCTACCACCAAACCCCGCCCCCCCACTCTCTGTGCGTTGGTTGAGGTGGGCGGGGTTTGGTAGCGGGGGTGTATAATGTATCCCGGAAGAGTCAGGGCTGCATGGGATTCTGGGTGTTTGTTCTGTTGTGTTTATGTTGTGTTACGGTGCAGATGTTCTCCCGAAATGTGTTTGTCATTCTTGTTTGGTGTGGGTTCACAGTGTGGCGCATTATTAGTAAGAGTGTTAAAGTTGTTTTTATACCGCCACCGTAAGTGTAACCTGTGTGGTTGTTGAGCAAGTATGCCTTGCTGTCACCTACATGAGCAAGCAAAAGCCACATACAACGTGAGGCTGATCAGACACGCTGTTTATAGTGGGTGTTATATGCTGTACCAACACGATACGCATGACACTGACAAGCACCATTCAGTTAAAACCCGCGTGTCGCACCAGCTTTCAAATCCCATATAAAAAGGTGTGGGTAGCGTGTCTGAGACCCCTGGTTTATACATAGCACAAAGCAAAAAAAAATCTTTGTATACAGTGTTATTTCATTTAAAATTTCATAAATTTTCTGCGGCTCCCATGGTTTTCTATAATTTGTGAAACTGGTCAAAATGGCTCTTTGACTGATAAAGGTTGCCGACCCCTGGTATAGGGACAACACTAATACACACACACCGAGCACCCACCTATGGTCCCCGGACCGGTGGTTGGGTACCACTCCCAACTTTATGTAATATTCTAGCTAACTCCTTTCTAACTGAATGAAGTGTACTTTTTAGTTATGTTCCTTATATTTCTATATGGGGTCAAACATGGTGACACTAGCGAGTAGTAGAAAATATGAAGTGATTTTTGGTCTGGAACATATATTCCTTTATTAATTATAGAAATATTTCTTGCCACCTTATGTTGCATGTTTTTATGTGAGATTTCCGGTTCATTTTTATCATCTATTATTACACCCCCCCCCCAAAAAATGTGCGAAGTGACAAACGCTGACATCTTACCTCTATCCAGCGCCGAGCTTCATTGAAGGCATCTGCACAGCTGAAAGTGCTTTGTTGGCGCCACTCCATTTGCTTTTTGGGCTGTGAACGAGCAAAACACAAACAACAGCACAAACTGGAGCACGGAAGGCAAACAATGACAACAATCGCCAACTTACATCGAGCAATGTGATGTGAAATGATGTGTAAGCCGCATCCAAATGTTCCTGCTCACAAACAAGGCGGTTTTCCTACTAATTGGCGTCCACTTGTCACGGAAGTGTTCGGAACCTTCTCAATGACGTCACCGCCAACTTTGCCAAGTCTCCGCCCACTTTTTAAATCACAGGGGGGGAAAGTTTGTTGGGGTGAAGTGCAACATAATTTGTCGGCCCCTGGCGGTTTTATGCGGTATAACACACTCGGAGGCGTCGATGCGGAGGGGTGAGTGGGAATGTTCTACCTGGGTTTTTCTGCCATTTAAATCAAATCTATCATAAAACACATCTTATAGCTTTAAACACAATTATTTTGTCTGTTAACGTTCAATAATAGAGTTTCTTAAATACAATTAATAACGTCTAACACTACGCACACCCCCTATTAAAAATACAAAATGGTTCGCTCCACCTGGATAACGTTAAACCTAGCTTAGAACATTTTACTCGACACGAAGTCAAAACGTCGTCAAAGCTCACCTTTAAGCACTCGCACATTGAGGAACGAGGATGAAGTGACTGAAGAAAGGTAATACAGTACTAAATATAGTGAATACAATTACGTGTAATGTTTACATTTGCATCTAATTGTACACACCTGTGGTGCGTTCAAAGACCCTCGATACAAAGTTAGAAACAGAGACTTCACAAGGTGGAGATGAACTATCCATCCATCCATTTTTAACGCTTCTCAAATAAAAATGAAACCACAATGAAAATAATTTGTACTATTGTTATGATTATGTGTATTATGACTCTTATCCCCTTAACTCCCCCCAAAATGGATGAACTCGCTGGAATAAAAAAAGACAATATAACATGCATCCATAAACGTGGACGCACGTGAAAAAGTGCAATATATTTATCTGTACAGTAATCTATTTATTTATTTATATATATTTATTTATTTTATACATATATTTATATATTATTTATATATATATATATTTATTTATATATGCACTTTATTGCTTTTTTATCCTGCACTACCATGAGCTTATGTAACGAAATTTCGTTCTTATCTGTGCTGTAAAGTTCAAATTTGAATGACAATAAAAAGGAAGTCTAAATCTAAGTCTATTATCTATATCAGGGGTCGGCAACCCAAAATGTTGAAAGAGCCATATTGGACCAAAAATACAAAAAAAAATCTGTCTGGAGCCGCAAAGAATTAAAAGCCATATTACATACAGATAGTGTGTCATGAGATATACATTGAATTAAGAGGACTTAAAGGAAACTAAATGACCTCAAATATAGCTACAAATGAGGCATTATGATGCAATATGTACATATAGCTAGCCTAAATAGCATGTTAGCATTGATTAGCTTGCAGTCATGCAGTGACCAAATATGTCTGATTAGCACTCCACACAAGTCAATAACATCAACAAAACTCACCTTTCATGCACAACCTTAAAAGTTTGGTGGACAAAATGAGACAGAAAAAGAAGTGGCATAAAACATGTCCTAGAAAGTTATACATGTAAACAAACTATGGTGAGTTCAAGGACCGCCAAAATTAGTAGGACAAAACGGTGCTCGCCAAATACTCGAATCAGTGAAGCATGTTTATTATAAACAGTGTGCTTTATAACAATTAGGGAGGTTTGTGTCATGTTTGTCCTCCTACAGAAACCATATTAAAGCAAAAAATAGATTTTTCATACATTTCTGAAAAAGCTCCAGAGAGCCACTAGGGCGGCGCTAAAGAGCCACATGCGGCTCTAGAGCCGCGGGTTGCCGACCCCTGATCTATATGAATATAAATGTTCCATTCTGAAGTAAAGGATGGTAATAGTGCAAAATGAGTCAACAAAAGCAAACACCACTGTACTGGCTTTCATTCTAAGCCATTGGGTTTCATCCACAATGCCCTCCAACAGTCATTCCCTGTAAAAAAAATAAAAAAATAAAAATGGGTTATATATACTGAAAGGGACAAGCGGTAGAAAATGGATAGATGGATATATATCCATCCATCTTCTTCCGCTTATCCGAGGTTGGGTCACGAGGGCAGCAGCCTAAGCAGGGAAGCCCAGACTTTAATCTCCCCAGCCACTTCGTCCAGCTCTTTGTGGGGGATCCCGAGGCGTTCCCAGGCCAGCCGGGAGACATAGTCTTCCCAACGTGTCCTGGGTCTTCCCCGTGGCCTCCTCCTACCGGTCGGACGTGCCCTAAACACCTCCCTAGGGAGGCGTTTGGGTGACATCCTGACCAGATGCCCGAACCACCTCATCTGGCTCCTCTCCATGTGGAGGAGCAGCGGCTTTACTTTGAGTTCCTCCCGGATCTAAGGGAGAGCCCCGCCACCCGACGGAGAAAACTAATTTCGGCCGCTTGTACCCGTGATCTTGTCCTTTCGGTCATAACCCAACGCTCATGACCATAGGTGAGGATGGGAACGTAGATCGACCGGTAAATTGAGAGCTTTGCCTTCCAGCTCAGCTCCTTCTTCACCACAACGGATCGATACAGCGTCCGCATTACTGAAGACGCCGCACCGATCCGCCTGTCGATCTCACGATCCACTCTTCCCTCACTCGTGAACAAGACTCCGAGGTACTTGAACTCCTCCACTTGGGGTAGGGTCTCCTCCCCAACCCGGAGATGGCACTCCACCCTTTTCGAGAACAATGGACTCGGACTTGGAGGGGCTGATTCTCATCCCAGATTATACATATATATATATATATATATATATATATATATATATATATATATATATATACACGAGGTGGCAACTTGTCCAGGGTGTACCCCGCCTACCACCCGAATGCAGCTGAGATAGGCTCCAGCACCCCCCTCGACTCCGCAAGGGACAAGCGGTAGAAAATGGATGGATGGACTACGCACAACCACTATTCAAAATACAAAATGGTTTGCTCCACCAGGATAAAGGTGAACCTAGTTTAGAACATTTTACTCGACACAAAGTCATAACGTCGTCAAAGCTCACCTTTAAGCACTCGCACGCAGCGCCGGCATCGAGGAACAAAGATGAAGTGACTGAAGAAAGGTAAAAATATAGTAAATAAAGTTATGTATAATCAGGGGCGCCGAAAAGGGGGGGTAAAGGAGACAGATTCTAGGGGCCCATGATGGAGGGGGGCCCAGAGAGGCCCCTAATGATGATGAAATTATAATACAGAAAAAATAATGACACTGTGTTGGGGGCCCTGTAAAGATTCTTTTCATGGGGCCCAAAATCCCTAGCGGCGCCCCTGTGTATAATGTTTGCATTTTCCTCTAATGGTACACACCTGTGGTGCGTTCAAAGACCCTCGATAAAAAGTTAGAAACCGAGGCTTCACAAGGTTAACCCCAGGAGATTAAAATATCCATCCATTTTCTACCGCTTGTCAAATAAAAATATAACCATAATGAAAATAATTTGTATTATTGTTATGATTATGTGTACCGGTATTATCTACGTGAATATCAATGTTCCACTCTGAAGTAAAGGATGGTAATAGTGCAAAATGAGTAAACAAAAGCAAAAACTGGCTTTCATTTAAAGCCTTTGGGTTTCAACCCCAATGCCCTTCTGTGTCCAAAGAGTCATCCCCTGTAAAAAAAAAAAAAAAAAAAAAAAAAAAATATATATATATATATATATATATATATATATATATATATATATATATATACACAAGGTGTTGACTTGTCCAGGGTGTACCCTGCCCACAGCCCGAATGCAGCTGAGATAGGCTCCAGCACCCCCCCGTTATCCCGAAAGGGACAAACGGTAGAAAATGGATGGATGGATGGATGGATATATACATACATACTATATATTTGAACAGCACAACTAAAGACACACAAATGTTTGTGAAAACGAACACAGTCAAGTCAACTGAAAAATATCAATCTCATGACGGTAGCATCGGCATACTGCCCCGTTTATCAATACCATCGATATTTTGGATGAATCCTATCTATTAGTGCTAACTCCAACTCAGTTCCCAGAACTGTGTCGAAAGAGAAGTTGTACAACGAGTACAAAAACGGTTTAAATAAAATGAGGTGTGTAAGCATAGAACGCCGTTAGGGAGAACCCCACAGGAGGACCAGGTTTGCTTTTAACCCCTACAAAAAGATGTTGTATAACATCGTGTCATTGCCATGGTGACCAAGCATTAACTATGATTTATTTTATTAGCCTGGTTAACTCCCACAGTGCCAATGTTAATGGTTATAAAGTGGTGTACAGTACTTTCATAAAAACGTCATCTCAAAATAACAACCCGCGTTATCAGTAGATTGGCGGCCTGCGATCTGCAAGAATCGTATTTAATTTTTTCACAGGCACAGTATGGTGATTTTTTCAATTGCTTTATTGCAATGGTTTAACAAAAATGATGTCTTGTCCATTAACATTGCTTCTTTTTTTTTAAAGAGAAAAACAATAATAACACTGAATGACATGTATTAAAAAAATAAGAGAAAAATAAAGAAATAAAGGTAAAAGTACAGAAATAGATATATATTTTTTATAACAACTCACAACCCTACATACTGTTATGCGTATATATTAGGGATGTCCCGATCCAGGTTTTTGCACTGCCGATCCGATACCGATATTGTTTTTGCACTTCCGATCCGATACCGATACTGACCGATACTAGCCTATCCGAGCATGTATTAAAGTGTAAAGTTATTTAGCCTACTTAGTTGTCAGAATCATGTTGAAAAGGGTTTTAGTACTCTTGATAACAACTAGCCAGCTGAATTAGGTGAGTTTGAATAATACACAATGGTTGGTAACAAGAAACTGACCTGTTTATTCAAGGATAAACACAAAATAGACAAAATAATACATGACAAACAGAAATGGCATCATTGAACTAGGGCTGGGCGATATGGCCTTTTTTAAATATTGCGATATTTTAAGGCCATATTGCGATACACGATATATATCTCGATATTTTGCCTCAGCCTTGAATGAACCCTTGATGCATATAATCACAGCAGTATGATGATTCTATGTGTTTTGATTGATTGATTGAGACTTTTATTAGTAGATTGCACAGTGAAGTACATATTCCGTACAATTGACCACTAAATGGTAACACCCCAATAAGTTTTTCAACTTGTTTAAGTTTAAGTCATGATACAGATATATACTATCAGATATATACTATCATCATAATACAGTCATCACACAAGATAATCACATTGAATTATTTACATTATTTATAATCCAGGGTGTGGGGGGGGGCGCCAGATGTAAGTGTCAAAAAGACAGCCAAAAGAGTTTGATATGAGAATAAATCTAAAGTTAAAATATAGGGTAGAAATGCACCCATTTGCAGGAAATGTAGTCTTGATTTTCAAAATTTTCTTTCAAGGCTTGCATGTCTACATTAAAACATTCTTCTTCATACTGCATTAATATATGCTACTTTTAAACTTTCATGCAGAGAAGGAAATCACAACTAAAAAAATCACTAATTTTTTCATACGGTGTTGATGTAGAAATTTTTGCCTCTGCATTTTGATGGTGTGGACGTGTGGCACCGAATGGAGATAAGCGTCTCGACAGACGTTACAATATTTGAACAATGATGACGAAAACTGTTTTCTCTGTCGTGTCCGTGTGTCGAAAATTGTTATGCGCTTATTTTTTTATTTGATTTTGTGCGTGACATGTAATTGCTATGCGCAGAGGACGTTTGAGCAGTGCGCAATTGTACAAGCGAGCACCTTAGAGAGAACGTTGGTCACACGGCTGCGCTAGCATCACAGCTAACGTTAGCCATGCTGCTACCTCTCTGCTGGGAGAGGACGTATATGTATGTGACGTATGACGTGACAGTATGTGACGTATGACGTGACAGTATGTGACGTGTGACGTATGACGTGACAGTATGTGACGTGTGTAAGAAGGTGCGCTTGCTGTCTGTGAGAGGGAGAGACAGGAAAGAGTGAGAAGAGCCTGTCGTGTAATGCCAGCAGCTAAAAGCAACTGTGTGAGAATCCACAGACCTGTGGATGTGTTGAAGGTGTGCTGGAAAATGCGGAACGGAAATTAGGGAATGTATTATTTAAATAGGTGCGTTGGAAAGCACGGAGCGGAGTTTTTTTTTTAACTGGATCTGGATCGGCATTTTCCCATGCCTTGCCGATACGCATTTTTTGGCAAATATCGGCGGCCGATCCGATCCAGATATCGGATCGGGACATCCCTAGTATATATACAGAAAATCATATTCATCCTTATTGTACCGCATTTTATACTCATTATTTCATAATTTTGGTATTTACTATATACATATGATATTGACCTACATTCTATTCACATACAGCCATCTTTATTATTAATTGTATTACAGAAATCTTCTGGAAATAACCTATTAAATATGTCAATTTGATTTCTAATACTCAATGTAAATTTTTCCATTTCTATTGTCTGTGTCAGGGCTGTTGTCCAGGGTCTTTAATATCTGTCTTCATATATGCTATTTCGGTTTGTGCACTATATTCATGACACACATATTTTCTGTTTGTAAATTCCCTTTAAAAATAATAATTTTTTTATTATTATATATTATTAGAATTAATTAAAACATTTTAGTTTTTCTGAAGAAGTCGAAGAATCCGAAAAATAGTGGAAATATACAAAAAAGTAATTACATTCAATTGTATGTTCATCTGTTATCCCTAACCAAATATCGTGATGAATAAAGAAGGAAAATACGTCACGTTGTCTAGTGTGTGCATGCATGAATAAATGAGTTGTACAGAATATAGGATATAATGAGGCTAATGGGACTAAGAAGCACTTTACCCAAAGATTGCGACAGATCAATTACTGTAATTGTAAGGGTCACAATTTTAGCCGTTTAGAGATATAGGAGTAATTACACTGTATATCGACTTGGACAGCTGATGGTGATTTTGCTGTGCTCGAATGACGGGGAGAGTGAAAAATGGAGGGAAATGACACTCCATTATCCCCACTTATGTGACGCTAATTGATCCTGAAAGTGAAGAGGAGTGCATGTGAGCGGCTGGGAAAATTGTGATCATTGAGACTTCTGTAAGGCTGCTAAGGAGAGACGGTTTGTTGCACATACTGCACAAGTTGTAACAGTCCTTCTTCTGTGGTCATTTCCAATTTGAAAAGGCAGCAAAATATGTCTTTTTGAAAATAACCTAACCTAATTATGAGTGGTAATCGTTTAAGTTAGGGATGGGTACAGAATTTGGTCATTACCGTAATTTATGGATTTGTCTGTCTTCACAATCTTCACATGCCTGGCCTGGGCACATCAGATGAATGAAATTGCCAGGCGGTCACAGGTGGACCAATGAAAATGTTCACACTAAGTCAAAAACACGAACATAATGATTCAGTCAGCCATTTAGCGTGTTATGGACTCACCCTCATTTTGGAGAAGAAACGACGAAATGCAAACGACGCAGACCTAAAACGGAAGAAGATCGAAAAAGGAAAAACTGGCCGTATGGAACGGTAGATTACGCTCCCAAATGTTGTGGGTACTACCAGGTACCGAATCACATAACCTCAAACGGTACCCTATTTCGATACCTTTGTTGCATTTGACGACATGTCCGATAGCAGACTCGGCACAGGCTGAAGCACTTTGCGAGGATTCAGGTGTATTCGTTGCAAAGACGTCTAGGGAATGCTGCAATTTTACATGTCAACAAAGCAAGCTAATTTGGTAATTGCCATAAGGCATTCACACCAGTGACGTGCGGTGAGGTTGATGGCTGGTGAGGCACTGACTTCATCACAGTCAGATTTACAAACATATGAACCCTAAAGAGTATCTTATTCACCATTTGATTGGCAGCAGTTGAACGGGTTGTGTTTAAAAGCTCATACCAGCATTCTTCCCTGCTTGGCACTCAGCATCAAGGGTTGGAATTGGGGGTTAAATCACCAAAAATTATTCCCGGGCACGGCGCCGCTGCTGCCCACTGCTCCCCTCACCTCCCAGGGGGTGAAGAAGAGGATGGGTCAAATGCAGAGGACACATTTCACCACACCTAGTGTGTGTGTGACAATCATTGGTACTTTAACTTAACTTTAACTTTACACATACAAACTGTAGCACACAAAAAAGCACATTTAATTAAAAAAACTTTATTATGGTCTTACCTTTACTTTTGAGTGCGGGAACAGTAGTGTTCGTGTTGGAAGAGTTGTGAATGAATGAAATATGAAATCCGTGCTGCAGTCTGCAGGTGTACCTAATGTTGTGTCCCTGCAGTCGTTCACGGCTCCTCCGGCGCGAGCAATGTTGTTTTTGCACTTTTTGGCTTCTTGTTAAGTGACTGTTTTTGGGTGGATTCGGTCTTGCACGTGGAAGGTTTGGGTGTGGGCTTTGGTTGGTGTGGCGCTCCCGTCGGGGGGTGCACTCTGCGCGGGGGTGCATTAACCGGCACCAGGAGGCGGGATTACTGCGAGCCTCACACAGTGCGTTTTCGCAGCAGTTTTATGATTGCTCAGCACAAGAAATACGTTACACACATACAGTTGTTGACAAAATACACTGTACATTATATACCTCAGCTAACTAAACTATGGAAATGTATAATATAGTTCATATAGCAATACGGTCTCACTGCACAGCAGGCCAGCAGTTAGCCGAGTCCGCAATCCATGTTGAGGCACAACTGAGTGACGTGCCTCAACTGGCTGCTGATCACCGCACCGTCTCTTCTCAGTATTTGAACGGCAAATGTGATAATTCAGCGATTTTGAATAAAAATAATCTAAAACTGGTGAAGTTAAATGGAAAATAACTTTATAGTATACTCACTGAATACATATAACAATTTAATTAATTTGCTTTCTTTTTACATTTTTTTTCTTTCCATGATGGCAGGTGAGGCCCCGCCTCACCTGCCTCTAGTGACCGCACGTCACTGATTCACACATATGTAGTTTTATACCAAAATGTATCTATTTATTATATTCTTGCATAGCTTTTTTAAATTATTTTTCCCCCTAAAATGTTGGGGGCGGGTCCCATTTCAAAAATGTGTCTGGGGCCCGTATACCTAACTTTTAGGAACAGTAGTACAAAACCTCACAATAATGTCTGATTGAATGCTAAAAACATTATGACAGACTGCCTGAAAGTGGAATTTTTATTTTTTTTACTGATTGTGACACCCTGATTGTACATGAAAATAAAGAATGTGGGATTTAAAATATTAGCTATGAACGATAAAACACTGAATATTGACAACATATGAACGTCACACCCCCTCTCGGTCGACATATTTTACAATCAAGCGAAACGCTACAAAAATGCAACAAACACAGCGATATATGAACACGAAGGGTAAAAAAGTCCCCACCTACAATCTGATATATCTGATATATCACTAAGCTTTAGAACTTTGTTGTAAAAATCTCCTTCCGCGTCTGTCCCTGACACCATACTTGCCAACCCTCCCGGATTTTCCGAGAGACTCCCGAAATTCAGCGCCTCTCCCGAAAACCTCCCGGGACAAATTTTCTCCCGAAAATCTACCGAAATTCAGGCGGAGCTGGAGGCCGCGCCCCCTCCAGCTCCATGCGGACCTGAGTCCGCTTTCCCACGATATAAAGAACGTCTACAGTAAAGCAGTTTGTCTGCCGTAAACAGCAATGTTGTGACACTCTTAAACAGGACAATACTGCCATCTAGTGCATTTGATGAAAGCACTTTTGTGCGTGCCACACAGCAATGCATAATCAGAGAGGGTGTTCAGCATGGTTAGAAAGATAGTGACAGAGAATATAGGATGGACAATTCAACCCTTAACTCAACAATGAGTAGATGAGTGTTATGTGTGTGTATATGTGTAAATAAATGAACACTGAAATTCAAGTATTTCTTTTATTTATATATATATATATATAATATATATATATATATATATATATATATATATATATATATATATATATATATATATATATATATATATATATATATATATATATATATATATAGCTAGAATTCACTGAAAGTCAATTATTTCTTATATATGTATATATATATATATATATGTATGTATCCATCCATCCATCCATCCATTTTCTACCGCTTATTCCCTTCGGGGTCACAGGGATATATATATATATGAAATACTTGACTTGGTGAATTCTAGCTGTATATATACTCCTCCCCTCTTAACCACGCCCCCCGCACCCACCCCCCACCTCCCAAAATTGGAGGTCTCAAGGTTGGCAAGTATGCCTGACACCCACATTTCAGGCTGACACTGTGGAAACGCTCCCCACCCACACTGCTTGGTGCCTCGTCTGGGCTGCTGTGACTTAGATTACCATAGTAACTAATTAGATCACCATAGTAACTAGTATATCATGCAAAAGCGCAGATTCCAACCATTGAAATACTTTGTATAGTTCAAGACTTACAGTCATTTGAAAACATCACTGCACATCATAATGGCAGCTACACTTTCCATCTTAAAGATCTAAAAAAAATTATTTGGGAATGTCCGGCGGGCCAGATTGAAAAGCTTAATTTGCCCACAACTGATCTACATCAACAATATTATTTGCCTGAGAGGCTGGACAGGACAGATTAAAAATATATATATATATATATATTATTTTTTTAATCGACTAGGAATCATTAGAAATAAGAATCGTGATTAATTCGGAAATCTATTTTTTTTTTTGACACTATTGGTTATCATTGCTTATTTATGGTTTGCTTGTTTTTATTGAAAAAAAACCAACAAACTCGCCTGGAATCCAAATATTATTTTCTCCCCTCCTGTTTTCTATGCATTCATTCTGCACAGCGTCTCTAGTAATACAACCTGCTATGCTGCCTCCTGAAGAGGAAACAAGGCAAAGAGTCGAGCTGGATGTCAACAAATCCATTTCATTTTTGTATGACTACATTGCCCAAATGTGTGTACTTTGTCTGATGCATGTGTTTCTTAGTGCCAGTAGATGCTGCTGTGACTCTGCATGGATCACCAGGAAGGAGTGTCCTGGTCGCTCTCTACACAGGCTAAGGAGATCGGAGTTGGCAGACAGGCTAAAATGGACAATGATGACATTCTTATTTGCGGCAGTGAAGCGATGGGAGGTGAGGACGTTGTTTTCCATATTTTCCCATTTGCTTGCTCCCAGGGGCCTTGTATTACAATCCAGCTCACAGTACTCTTCAATTACTGTACAACCTACGTCATCGCTATTATCAACACCAGGAACATTTAATAGCTACTCTAATATAGATATTACAAACCCCGTTTCCATATGAGTTGGGAAATTGTGTTAGATGTAAATATAAACGGAATACAATGATTTGCAAATCCTTTTCAACCCATATTCAATTGAATGCACTACAAAGACAAGATATTTGATGTTCAAACTCATAAACTTTTTTTTTTTTTTTTGCAAATAATAATTAACTTAGAATTTCATGGCTGCAACACGTGCCAAAGTAGTTGGGAAAGGGCATGTTCACCACTGTGTTACATGGCCTTTCCTTTTAACAACACTCAGTAAACGTTTGGGAACTGACGACACACATTTTTTAAGCTTCTCAAGTGGAATTCTTTCCCATTCTTGCTTGATGTACAGCTTAAGTTGTTCAACAGTCCGGGGGTCTCCGTTGTGGTATTTTAGGCTTCATAATGGCCACACATTTTCAATGGGAGACAGGTATGGACTACAGGCAGGCCAGTCTAGGAAGCCACGTTGATGTAACACGTGGCTTGGCATTGTCTTGCTGAAATAAGCAGGGGCGTCCATGGTAACGTTGCTTGGATGGCAACATATGTTGCTCCAAAACCTGTATGTACCTTTCAGCATTAATGGCGCCTTCACAGATGTGTAAGTTACATGCCTTGGCCACTAATACACCCCCATACCATCACAGATGCTGGCTTTTCAACTTTGCGCCTATAACAATCCGGCAGTGCGCCTTATAATCCGGTGCGCCCTATGGTCCGGAACATACACTACTTGTTATCATTCTGCAGCCAAATTTTTAATGGTTTTTTGCTTTGCTTCACCTCAACCTGTTCTTGTGTGTGATGCCAGTAAGATTTTGTTCCAAATTTGCATCCTTGCCACGTTGGCATTTTTTCCTACTCACCCGTGGTCCGCAGCTCCATCCAAGCTGGTGCAACCTGATTTTCATATCAATAAATGCTTTTACATCTGCGCAACCTTTCGTCTCTGCATTCTGGGGTCGCACAAAAGCAGTCTTTTTATGTATTTTTATATCTCTGGTTGGTCTTAACCTGTGTCTTGAGACCGTCAAAGATAATTTAATAAGCAGTTTTTGTTTCATACTGACAATGGTCAAACCTGAGCATCTTATTTTTGTACAGTTTACACAAATTTAGAATGTAGCTCCAATTGTGTAACACTGATATATGCATTCAGGTTAACAACCCGATATGTCTGCATATGAGCTATTTTACACCCCAAGTGAAAGGGAGTGAAGTAACATTATACTTACTGCGGAGACTGCATTAGCAAATCATTAGGGTCATAGTACTCATATTAGCACTCATTAGCTGCAGAGCTGACCTCCATTTGTGAACACTTTAACATTGAGAACTGAATGGGGTCAGGAATATGAAAGCAATATTATTCACTTTGTACATGTTATCAATCATCCACCCGAGACTAACCACAGTGAAATGTCGAGCTCTATAAGCGATAAATAATACATTTAAACAGGATATGGCTAGGAAAGAGTTTGCCAACCTTTACTACAGCATATTTTACTAAAAGAGACATTTTTACACACACACAAAAAAAATATCTGCAATGCACAATAAATATAAATAAACATAAACTTTGAAAACCGGTCCATTTTTTTCCCTATTGTTTACAATAAGCACTCAAGGTTGGTCTTTGTATTCTATTTTAGCCAATCATTTACAAAAGGTGAACATGCTAGGCTACGGGCTGCTAGGTGCGAGCAGCTACACAACAGCTAAGCAGACAATAGCACACAAGCTAGACATGCGTGATAATAATTGAACAATATTGCGGTGTAAAACAGCACATTTGTCAATATAAACAAGTACGGTATGATTGTAGTAGCATATTACTTGCACATACAAAGTCTCCAGGGTATGTCATACTTGCCAACCCTCCCGAATTTTCCGGGAGACTCCCGAAATTCAGCGCCTCTCCTGAAAACCTCCCGGGACAAATATTCTCCCGAAAATCTCCCGATTTTCAGCTCCAGCTTTATGCGGACCTGAGTGAGGACAGCCTTTTTTTTATGACGGGAGGACCACAGGGTGACAAGAACTAAATCATCCAGACTAGAGATAAATTGTATTATTATGTTTATCTTACCTAAAAATAAATATATTTATTAATTTAAAAAAAAAAAACTAAATACATTTTTACTATATTTTGCTAAAAACATCAAAATTAATTGTATTTTTATTTGTATTTTTTCTGACTCCTTATTACATCCAGCCATAGAATTATACATTAAAATAAACATATTGGAAATAATTAATAATTAAATGATCATAATAATTCATTTAAAATGACCATATTTAATTATTAAAATAATTGCTTGTTTATCAACAACTTTAGCATTTTATTCATCACATTTTGAAGCTCTCAGAAACCAAGTTATGTTATATTCCTTAATATTTATTTATGCAAGTTTGAAGTATCAATTATCTAAACACAGTTTTGTTTGCATATTTTCAGGATGTAGAGATATATATGTATATATACATATATATATATATATATATATATATGTGTGTGTATATATATATATATATATATATATATATATATATATATATATATATATATATATATATATATATATATACATATATGTATATGTATGTATATATATATATATATATGTTTGAAATACTTGACTTGGTGAATTCTAGCTGTCAATATACTCCTCCCCTCTTAACCACGCCCGCGCCCTCAACCACGCCCCCATCCCACCCCCGACCACGCCCCCCACCCCCCCACCTCCCGAAATCGGAGGTCTCAAGGTTGGCAAGTATGGGGTATGGGGAAGTATCCAGTAACAAACGTGTCCGCACCATTCAATTTGCCGCGTCATTTGCTTAACTTGATAAATAATATGGCCACTAGGTGTCGCCAAAAAAAAAAAAAAAAGACCATTTCATAATACATTTTAATACACTTTTCATACCTACCATTGTTGTTTGAGTAATTTCACTTGATCAAACCTTTTCTAACATTCCACCCTACAAAATAATAATTGTACATAATTCCTGCTGATATGGTAGTAGAACAATATCGGTATTAGCCAATACACAAGGCTCCAATATAGTTGTATTGGGACACCCTTAATTAATATTGATAGTAATATTTATTACTTGGTTAGTATTGTATTATTTCAAAGGCTGTCAGGTTCAAACACCGAACTATCTATTAAACAAGACAAGAAGCAAGGAATCAGGCAGAGACAGAGTTCAATTTTGCTCATGAGGAGAAACGTCTGGGGCTGCACACTGAGTTACAGTCTCCCACCACGCTCTAAGGTACAGCCCCACGCGCTCCTCTATTTATTCAGGAGTTCCCTAGTTAACATCACTGAGGCTGCCTCTAAAGGGAGTGGTTACACATATCATGCGAGCAGCTCAGCTCACACACAATACGTGATTATTCAGAACGGAATGTCCTGGGGGCCTTGTGATTTCGCCTTGTCTCTGCTTTGTCTGCGTTTTGTCGTCTTATCTTCGTTGAGGTACTTGAAGTCCGTCCTTGGTTGTTTAGCAGGCGGGGTCAGGGTTTGGAAACAGAAACTGCTTCTGCAAGGAAACTTGCAGTGGAAGATAACAAGTTGTGTGCCTTTGCACAGATAGAAAAGTACAACTTGAGCACAATAGATAATAACTATAGCAACGGCCTTTAAGCATAAGAGTTGTGTGATAACTTATACATAATTATTCTAACAAAGGCTGCCAAAGTTAAAGCAATAATAACATGGTAGCTAAAAGTTTCTTTAACGGCGCTATTTTTTTTTTACGCGCATGCGCATGCTTTTTGATCCTTGCGCCATTCTGTAGCGTGAGAAAATGTAACAGGGATCCGTTACTGTTGAGCCATGAGCGAAAAAAATAGCATTTTTGTTTTGGTTACCTGCAGGCTAACATTTACTTCAACAGTTTTTTAACTGTACTATTCACTGTTTTATTGCTTTTATTGTCTTGTGTGCCTTGTAGTTCGGTCAAGGTAAGTTGTTTTAATGTGCCGTATAAATAAAGCTTGGTTTGACTTGACTGGATTAAAAGCATTTTTATGTCCTTCTTCTGTTGAGCTGTTTGACAAAGCATAATGTTTAAAAAACATTTCATCAATGCAAACTAACTGTCCAGTCATGGTAATAAAAACTTGAAAATTATTTGTCTAAGGTACACTTATTAATGATGAAAAATAATATATATACATCTGCAATTAATCGCGTTAAATTTTGCGTGAACTATGAACAAATTGCGATTAATTGCAATTAATATTTGAACTGTTTTCCTCACAATCCGCCCACCTTCTCTATTCTGCCCTCAAACATGAATCATAATAAAAATAAAACATACATCATTTATTACAAATTAACCAACAACAGAGGTACCTTTTAGAATAGATTTTTTACTGTATATGTGTATACATATTATATATATATACTGTATATACATTGTGTATATACAGTATATATATATATATATATATATATATATATATATATATATATATATATATATATATATATATATATATATATATAATCAGGTTGTCCTGAAGAATTTGGAGGTAATCCTCCTTTTTCATTGTCCCATTTACTCTCTGTAAAGCACCAGTTCCATTGGCAGCAAAACAGGCCCAGAGCATAATACTACCACCACCATGCTTGACGGTAGGTATGGTGTTCCTGGGATTAAAGGCCTCACCTTTACTCCTCCAAATATATTGCTGGCTATCGTGGCCAAATAGCAAAATTTTTGTTTCAACTGACATCACATGGACAAAAATAAGACCTTCAGTATGAAAGTTCTGTGGTCAGATGAAACACAAATTGAGCTGTTTGGTCGCAATACCCAGCAATATGTTTGGAGGAGAAAAGGTGAGGCCTTTAATCCCAGGAACACCATACCTACCGTCAAGCATGGTGGTGGTAGTATTATGCTCTAGGCCTGTTTTGCTGCCAATGGAACTGGTGCTTTACAGAGAGTAAATGGGACAATGAAAAAGGAGGATTACCTCCAAATTCTTCAGGACAACCTAAAATCATCAGCCCGGAGGTTGGGTCTTGGGCGCAGTTGGGTGTTCCAACAGGACAATGACCCCAAACACACGTCAAAAGTGGTAAGGGAATGGCTAAATCAGGCTACAAATAAGGTTTTAGAACGGCCTTCCCAAAGTCCTGACTTAAATGTGTGGACAATGCTGAAGAAACAAGTCCATATCAGAAAACCAACAAATTTAACTGAAATGCACCAATTTTGTCAAGAGGAGTGGTCAAAAATTAAACCAGAAGATTGTGGATGGCTACCAAAAGCACCTTATTGCAGTGAAACTTGCCAAGGGACATGTAAGCAAATATTAACATTGCTTTATGTATACTTTTGACCCAGCACATTTGCTCACATTTTCAGTAGACCCAGAATAGATTCATAAAAGAACCAAACTTCATGGATGAAGTTTGGATTTTTTTGTGACCAACAAGTATGTGCTCCAATCACTCTATCACAAAAAAAAAAGAGTTGTAGAAATTATTGGAAACTCAAGACAGCCATGACATTATGTTCTTTACAAGTGTATGTCAACTTTTGATCACGACTGTGTGTATATATATATATATATATATATATATATATATATATATATATATATATATATATATATATATTAGAGATGTCCGATAATGGCTTTTTTGCCGATTTCCAATATTCCGATATTGTCCAACTCTTAATTACCGATTCCGATATAAACCGATACCGATATATACAATGGTGGAATTAACACATTATTATGCCTAATTTTGTTGTGATGCCCCGCTGGATGCATTAAACAATGTAACAAGTTTTTCCAAAATAAATCAACTCAAGTTATGGAAAAGAAATGCCAACATGGCACTGCCATATTTATTATTGAAGTCACAAAGTGCATTATTTTTTTTTAACATGCCTCAAAACAGCAGCTTGGAATTTGGGACATGCTCTCCCGGAGAGAGCATGAGGAGGTTGAGGTGGGAGGGGGGGGGAGGTAGGGTGTAGCGGGGGGTGTATATTGTAGCGTCCCTGACAAGTTAGTGCTGCAAGGGGTTCTGGGTATTTGTTCTGTTATGTTTATGTTGTGTTACGGTGCGGATGTTCTCCCGAAATGTGTTTGTCATTCTTGTTTGGTGTGGGTTCACAGTGTGGCGCATGTTTGTAACAGTGTTCAAGTTGTTTATACGCCCACCCTCAGTGTGACCTGTATGGCTGTTGACCAAGTAGGCCTTGCATTCACTTGTGTGTGGGAAAAGCCGTAGATATTACGTGATTGGGCCGGCACGCAAAGGCAGTGCCTTTAAGGCACGCCCCCAATATTGTTGTCTGGGTGGAAATCGGGAGAAATTCGGGAGAATGGTTGCCCCGGGAGATTTTCGGGAGTGGCACTGAAATTCGGGAGTCTCCGGGGAAAATCGGGAGGGTTGGCAAGTATGACTGGGAGACGCAACTGCTCTGTACTTCTCCCTACGTCCGTGTACCACTCTGTACAGCGGCGTTTTAAAAAGTCATAAATTTTACTTTTTGAAACCGATACCGATCATTTCCGATATTACATATATATATATATATATATATATATATATATATATATATATATATGTATATATATATATATATATATATATATATATATATATATATATATATATATATATACCCCAGTGCTTGTAAGCCCTCTACACGCTGTAACACACTCCACAAACATGTCCATGCACTATAATGCTCCTATAATATTCAAGCTGCTTGTTGACAGCAGTTTATTTTCATTTATGATAATAAAACACATTTTTTGGGGTCAGTTTCCTACTTATCACAGTCCATTACTCTTTACATAAAACCCCATTAAATTGTCCTCCGAAAAGGCTCATTAAAGAGTGTCAAGTATGAAGTGAACAGACACAGTGTTGTGTTGTACTTGGAGTCAACTACTTTTTCTTCATCACGGTGGTCTGTCAACAGTGTTGACGACTTTGGAAAGTCATTGAAACTAAACGATTGCACTGGGATTGTACACATTGTTGTGTGATATAATTGCTGTAAACATGTATTCTCTACTGATGTCAATAATTATATAATGTTTGTGTGTCCTTTTATCACTTCTGATACTCTTATAAGAATGTTTTTCTTTCTTTTAAAGAATACGTAGGCCTTGGAAATCAGTAGGTTTGGCCTTGGTTTAGCTAAGAAGAGACACACACAATGAGCTCACCATGTGTGTGTTATCCATGCTCTCTCACACACACTCATTAATTATGGGCCTGCTGCAATGCCAACGCTCATTCACTGCTACATAGTCATATAAGTAAAGTTCAAGTTAAAGTTCACACACACACACACACACAAGGTGTGGTGAAATTATTCTAACTTGGTATGTGACAACAAATATTCCGTTACTTGACGAATGCTACCTGTTAGCATGCTAACGCTAGTTTTAACGGCATACACCAGTGTCTATTTTGGTACTTAATGTATGCTAGGGTTAGCATGCTCGCATTTTTAACAAACGTTTCAGGTATACACCACATAGTAATATATTTTGCTACCTGACACATGTTACAGTTAGTATATTAGGACGCTAGCTCTGTTAGCTAATTTAGCAGGTACAGTATATACCTCAGCGTCAAATATGCTGTTACTTGGCGAATGCTACCTGTTAGCATGCTAACGCTAGTTTTAAAGGCATACACCAGTGTCTATTTTGGTACTTAATGTATGCTAGAGTTAGCATGCTCGCATTTTTAACAAACTTTTCAGGTATACACCGCATAGTTATATATTTTGCTACCTGACACATGCTACAGTTAGCATTTTAGGACGCTAGCTCTGTTAGCTAGTTTAGCAGGTATACACCTCAGCGTCAAATATTCCGTTACTTGACGAATGCTACCTGTTAGCATGCTAACGCTAGTTTTAAAGGCATACACCAGTGTCTATTTTGGTACTTAATGTATGCTAGCGTTAGCATGCTCGCATATTTAACAAACGTTATACACCGCATAGTAATATATTTTGCTACCTGACACATACTACAGTTAGCATTTTTAGGACGCTAGCTCTGTTAGCTAATTTAGCAGGTATACACTTCAGCGTCAAATATTCCGTTACTTGACGAATGCTACATGTTAGCATGCTAACGCTAGTTTTAAAGGCATACACCAGTGTCTATTTTGGTACTTAATGTATGCTAGGGTTAGCATGCTCGCATTTTTAACAAACTTTATACACCGCATAGTAATATATTTTGCTACCTGACACATGCTACAGTTAGTATTTTAGAACGCTAGCTCTGTTAACTAATTTAGCAGGTATACACCTCAGCGTCAAATATTCCGTTACTTGACGAATGCTACCTGTTAGCATGCTAACGCTAGTTTTAAAGGCATACACCAGTGTCTATTTTGGTACTTAATGTATGCTAGCGTTAGCATGCTCGCATTTTTAAACAAACATTTCAGGTATACACCGCATAGTTATATATTTTGCTACCTGACACATGCTACAGTTAGTATTTTAGGACGCTATCTCTGTTCGCTAATTTAGCAGGTATACACCTCAGCATCAAATATTCTGTTACTTGACGAATGCTACCTGTTAGCATGCTAACGCTAGTTTTAAAGGCATACACCAGTGTCTATTTTGGTACTTAATGTATGCAAGCGTTAGCATGCTCGCATTTTTAAACAAACGTTTCAGGTATACACCGCATAGTTATATATTTTGCTATCTGACACATGCTACAGTTAGTATTTTAGGACGCTAGCTCTGTTCGCTAATTTAGCAGGTATACACCTCAGCATCAAATATTCCGTTACTTGACAATTTGCTCCCTGTTAGCATGCTAACGCTAGTTTTAAAGGCGTACACCAGTGTCTTTTTTGGTAGTTAATGTATGCTAGCGTTAGCATGCTCGCATTTTTAACAAACATTTCAGGTATACACCACATAGTAATATATTTTGCTAGCTGACACATGCTACAGTTAGTATTTTAGGACGCTAGCTCTGTTAGCTAGTTTAGCAGGTATACACCTCAGCGTCAAATATTCCGTTACTTGACGATTTGCTAGCTGTTAGCATGCTAACGCTAGTTTTAACAGCATACACCAGTGCCTATTTTGGTACTTAATGTATGCTAGGGTTAACATGCTCGCATTTTTAACAAACGTTATACACGGCATAGTAATATATTTTGCTACCTGACACATGCTATAGTTAGTATTTAGGATGCTAGCTCTGTTCGCTAATTTAGCAGGTATACACCTCAGCGTCAAATATTCTATTTCTTGACGAATGCTACCTGTTAGCATGCTAACGCTAGTTTTAAAGGCATACACCAGTGTCTATTTTGGTACTTAATGTATGCTCGCGTTAGCATGCTCGCATTTTTAACAAACTTTTCAGGTATACACAGCATAATTATATATTTTGCTACCTGACACATGCTACAGTTAGCATTTTAGGACGCTAGCTCTGTTAGCTAGTTTAGCAGGTATACACCTCAGCATCAAATATTCCGTTACTTGACGATTTGCTACCTGTTAGCATGCTAACGCAAGTTTTAACAGCATACACCAGTGCCTATATTGGTACTTAATGTATGCTAGGGTTAGCATGCTCGCATTTTTAACAAACGTTATACACCGCATAGTAATATATTTTGCTACCTGACACATGCTACAGTTAGTATTTTAGGATGCTAGCTCTGTTCGCTAATTTAGCAGGTATACACCTCAGCGTCAAATATTCCGTTACTTGGCGAATGCTACCTGTTAGCATGCTAACGCTAGTTTTAAAGGCATACACCAGTGTCTATTTTGGTACTTAATGTATGCTAGCGTTAGCATGCTCGCATTTTTAAACAAACGTTTGAGGTATACACCGCATAGTTATATATTTTGCTACCTGACACATGCTACAGTTAGTATTTTAGGTCGCTAGCTCTGTTCGCTAATTTAGCAGGTATACACCTCAGCGTCAAATATTCCGTTACTTGACGAATGCTACCTGTTAGCATGCTAACGCTAGTTTTAAAGGCGTACACCAGTGTCTATTTTGGTAGTTAATGTATGCTAGCGTTAGCATGCTCGCATTTTTAACAAACTTTATACACCGCATAGTAATATATTTTGCAACCTGACACATGCTACAGTTAGTATTTTAGGATGCTAGCTCTGTTAGCTAGTTTAGCAGGTATACACCTCAGTGTTGTGGATTTTGGTATTTTACCAATGCTAACATGCTATTGTTAGCATAGTACTGTTATCATACTAGCTTTTTTAGCACATTTTGCTTATATTTTTTTTGGTTTACTCGATCTGGGCCAGTGTGCTAACTGTTAGCACTTCGATTCTGCTTTAGCTCATCAGCATTTACACTAAATGTCAACCGAAAATTTATTTTTTAGTTCTTTGAAAATGTTTTTATATATTGTCCTGGTTTTGAAGGAGAAAACTGCCAAAATGGCCCACGCATCCTTTGATTGTTTAAATGCAAGTTTTTATAATCTTATATAATGTAATTTTTTGCTGATATTGGACCAATATCTGATAACAACATATGATCGGGACATCTCTAGTGTAAAGATAAAAATAATATTAACATTTCAATTGTATATTCTTTAAATGATGTCAGCTGCCTGACAAATATGGACTTTCTGTGTGCAATGCAATGAAAATGTAACATCCTACATGGCTTCAGTGAAGAGGTGGGTTTGTTTTTATCACCACTTAGCCTGGGTGGGTGGACGCTCAGAGCTAACGAAGAACCTTCTGTTGTGCTGGTGGGGGTGGGGGGGACAACAAACAAGATTTTATACAAGAATGGATGCTTCGCTATACTAAACGAAAATGCTAAAGACTGGTGGGGATGAAGATGTTATTGTTTAAGATAATTGAAATAAAAAATAAATACTTGCCTCCATGAGGTGAGAAGCTGATAATTCAAGGCCGTACCTGTTGCCTGGTGAAGAGGGTGACAATGTCACATTGTTTGTACTCTTAATGTCCACTCAGCCGCCTCTTCATCAGGTAGATCTGCACATTTTATTATTGACCTTTTCGTTAAATGTATTGAATTTTAGGGACGTCGATCAGCATTTTTGGCCTGAGAGTCAATCCGATACTTTCACAATAGATTATAGTACTGAAAATGTTTTTAGCAGGTAACTAAAGTGTGTAAACTAAACAAAAAATGTGTATTGTTCTTATAAGACATTTATTTTTATAAAATGTTGAATTTGTCAGTAAATCAGATGATGTATTTACTAGTGGTATTGAATGCCACTACTACTGTATTTAGGTCATTTTAACTAAAGAAAAGCAATAACTATAATTTGCCACAGTTTAATTCATTTGGATTATGCCATCAATGTCATATACATTTTTATTTAACAAATTAAAAAATAATTAACATTTTTACCTTTAGTGCTCCCCTCAAGTATGGTCCCATTACGGGTCCCAGTCATAAAAATGTGTAAAATAAGTCATATATATATATATATATATATGTATGTATATATATGTATATATATATATATATATATATATATATATATACTTTTTTTTTTAACCTTTTTTTTATTTTTTTATTTTTATTTTTTAATTTTTTTAAATGTATTTTGTTTTTTTTAATTTTCCATTCAATGCTAAAATCTATATAGATCGACTTCAAACCTATCTGTCAGCATAAAGTTATTATTATTAATATTAATATTATTATTATTATTATTTTTAGGTTTTTGTCAAAACCCAGTTTTTTATGGCAAAAACACAAAATATTCAACATGTTGCATATTTTGTGTTTTTGCCATAAAAATAAAAATAAAAATAAAATATATTTATATATATATATATATATATATATATATATATATATATACCATACCAACTTTATTTATAAAGCCCTTTAAAAACAACCACAGTTGAAGAACAAAGGGCTGTACACCACAAAGAAATACAGGCAAAGGACAGACTAAAAAAATAACATTTAAAACAGAAGTAAAATACACATTGAAAAAGCAAATACATATGACCCTAAAATCAATTTGTTAGATACAAAGCAGTTAAAAAGTTAAAAACAGTTAAAAAAAAAAGTTAAAAACAGTTTAAAGTCTCATGCTGGGTTAAAAGCCAGTGAATAAAAATGGGTTTTAAGAAGGGTCTTAAAAATAGCCAAAGAAGGGGCCTGTCTCACATGGAGAGGGAGATTGTTCCAGACTTTGGGACCCGCAACAGAGAAGGCTCTGTCCCCTCTGAGCTTGCGCTTTGATTTGGGTACCTCCAGGATCAGCTGATCAGCTGATCTGAGGGACCGGGTGGGGGCATAGAGGTGGAGCAGCTCAGAGAGGTACGGTGGGGCAAGACCTCGTAAGGATTTAAAAACGAGTAAGATAATTTTAACATGGACTCTAAAAGACACAGGCAATTTTCCCGGGATGCAAACGGATGACTCCGGACAGGACTTGCAGGTAGGAACATGATTTAATCTTGACAGAAGAATCAAAAAGGTACAAAACAGAAAACAACCGACAGAACAAGGTGCCGATAGCACTTGAAGCTAGACTTAGCATGAGCTAGGAGGCAAGCAAAAAACTTTCGTAACTGCAGCGTGAAGCCAGGACGAGTGATCAGCAAAGGCAGGCTTAAATAGTGTCTCCTGATTACAGACAGGTGAGTGTCCCGAACAACAGAGGCAGGTGAAAATCATAAGTAACCATGGTGACTAAACTCAGGAGGTGCACAAACATGAACTCAAGGAGTCCAAAACAAACAGAAAACACCAAACATGATCCGGACCACGGATCATGACACATATAGTGTATCTTCAACGTCCTCAACAGGCACACCACCCTCCACTGCTCCCAAGATTCCGGTCATGTGTCCAGCAACAAACAGGCAGGTTCCCCCGAACCTGAGCTTATTGTCAAGAAGCTCTTGCCAACTTTGTTAAGAGGTTAGTTGATCAATTGTATTGTTTTGATTTTAGAAAGCAGTGCAAAAAGAGGTTTCAAGAAACTTAAGACAAGACAAGACAGAGAAGCCAAAGCAGAAGAGGGAAAGTAATCGTTTGCCTTCGTTAAGAGCCAGACAGGAACAAAAATTGGTTGTTTGTCTAAATGTGATTGACGAGTGACCAGTCCAGTGTGTACCCCAACTCTCACCCAAAGACAGCTGGGATGGGCTCCACCCCAGCTATGAACCCGAGCAGGATTCGACATTTGAGGCCACATGAACATTTTCCATTATTCACCAACCGTCCATTTTCCATTCCTGTTGTCCCGTCCAGGATCACAGGGAGCTCGAGCCTATCCCAGCTGAATTAGTAACCCATTATGAAGCCTGCGCCAGAAGAAAAATGCACCAAGTTACTTTAGTAATCAAACTCTAATTCAAAGCAGTAAGACTCTGGTGTTCTTTTTACATTTGTCCAACGTCCCCGTATGGTTGGCGATGATGGAATGAGCGCCCTGAGAGAAGCTCTTAACGTGAACGTCTGTAACAGAAGAGTTTTTCATGGCGCGGCTGCACCGGGGAATTGAGCTGACGCTGTTCCAATAGCCAGCCGGAGATGATGCGGCATTAATCCCGGATCTGACCATCGCTAGCCACAAGGACGAGTGAGCAATGGCGGCGGCGAAGCGAAGACGAGCTGATGAGGTGTTGAGTTCTATCGAGTGAAGTCAGCTCTTGGATGCCAGCACAAGCAGCAGGTTGACTGGCTCGTTACTCCATGCTTTGTCGCTTCTTATCAGGTAATAGAAAGTTGTTTCTTTTTGCACTGCAATCAATCTTTCATTCCAGTTTTTAATTGTCTTAAGTGTTCACATAATGTAACGTTTTAGCATTCTAACCAGGGCAGCCCCTGACTAAATTGGCGCCCGAAACAGAAACACAAACAATTTTTATATTAGTGACTCAAATTAGAATGTAATTTGATGCATGTTTTGGACTTAAACTATTCTTTTTTCCCCTCAAAAATTGACAGTGTGCCTTATAACCCGGTGTTCCTAATGTACGGAATAATTCTGGTTGTGCTTACCGACCCCGGAGCAATTTTATTTGTAACATGGTGTAATGATAAGTGTGACCAGTAGATGACAAACACATTTCGGGAGAACTGTGACGACGGGGTCACATAGTGATGCGGGTGTGTTCTCCCAAGGATGCAGACGGCTTCGGACACAGCTTGCAGGTAGGAATATGATTTATTTAAAATATAAATCATATGATGAATAAACAAAAAGGCATGCACGTAGCACAAAAAGGCAAAAACAAAAGGGCTAGCGTGGGAGCTAGCAAGCCAAAATAGCCTAGCGTGAGAACTAGCAGCTAAAGCACAGGAAATAATCGTCATCATCAGTTGTGTGGGAACAAACTAGGAAGCCAGACCGAGTGAGGCCAGGGCAAAGACTAAATAGCCCTCTGATTAGTGCCCGGGCAACAGGTGCGCGTCCCGAACACTAACCAGAGGCAGGTGCGTACAATCTGCCGTCATGGCAACAGAAACAAACGAAACTCAAGGTGCTGAAAACACATGTGACTCAAACATAAACAAACTATGATCCGGGCAGCGGATCGTAACAAGAACATCCGCATTGTAACAAAACATAAACACAACAGAACAAATACCCAGAATCCCTTGCAGCACTAACTCTTCCGGGACGCTACAATATACACCCCCCGCTACCACCAACCCCCCCCCCCCCCCCCCAATCTCCCGAATTCGGAGGTCTCAAGGTTGGCAAGTATGCGTACAACCCTACTACAGACCTGGAGCCCATTTGCCCTGCTTAGACACTCACTACGTTTCCATGCCCTAAATTAGTCTGATTTCTCAAATAGTTGTTTTTTTTTTGTATTTTCACACCTACGTGTGAAGTCCAAGGGTCCATGCCTCCCGTACACTTGGGGGCGATTATTTCCTTTTAGCGCGGATAAAAGATTGCTTTTCCGTTTGACCTATGACGTCTGCGGATGTAATATTGGCACAGATGACAAACATTAGGTCTCTAATGGCTATGTCGATGTTAAATAGCAGACAGCATCAAGAAATGATCTTGAATTTCCGAGACCGACATGACGCTACTACCAAGAATGTATCGGGGCCGATGCAGGTCCGAAGCAAAGAAAGACCCATGGAAGAGTGTTTTCGGAGGAATTTTCCGACGGAGATTATGGAAACAAATCTTTTGAATGTCTCGGAGTTCATTCAAAAGGCAGCAAAGGCTCTGTGGATAGATTTTAAATCCGAAGGAAAAGACAGACTGATACTCTTCCAGAACCTTGCTATTGCCAGTTGTGTGGAATATAGAGTTATTGATCATCAGTTTGGAGTGCACACATGCAGCGTGAAGAGGTTGTTTACGCTTTATTATTTGCCTCTAATATACCTGCTTCGTTATCTTTCATCTCATTCCTATTTCATTCGGGAGTCAAAATTAAGCCGGCATTTTACTTATTTACTTCATTATTTCCTTAGCTACTGATGTGTATTTCTGGTCTTGTCCCCAGTTCCCGGGCAGAAGGGCAACACGGCAATGCGGCTGGATCATAAGAGACGTCAGAGATGCTTTGCTGAACAAAAAGTTGCTTTATTACAAGCGAGTGTCATTATACAGGACTGCAGTACCTGGAGGAGGTCAAGGTAAAAAAAAATGAAGCGCTCCTAACTCGGAGAAGCCAAACTATCAGTTTTATATTCCTCCTTCCTGTCTCTGTGTGTGTGTGTGTGCTAAGTCAGGAAAGCACATCCTGACTAGGGAGGTCCGATAATGGCTTTTTGCCAATATCTGATATTCCGATATTGACCAAACCCTTAATTACCGATACCGATATCAACCGATACCGATATATACAGTCGTGGAAATAACACATTATTATGCCTAATTTGGACAACCAGGTATGGTGAAGATAAGGTTCTTTAAAAAAATAAAATAAAATAAGATAAATAAATTAAAAACATTTTCTTGAATAAAAAAGAAAGTAAAACAAAATAAAAACAGTTACATAGAAACTAGTAATTAATGAAAATGAGTAAAATTAACTGTTAAAGGTTAGTACTATTAGTGGACCAGCAGCACGCACAATCATGTGTGCTTACGGACTGTATCCCTTGCAGACTGTATTGATATATATTGATATATAATATAGGAACCAGAATATTAATAACAGAAAGAAACAACCCTTTTGTGTGAATGAGTGTGAATGGGGGAGGTTTTTTTTTTGGGTTGGTGTACTAATTGTAAGTGTATCTTGTGTTTTTTATGTTGATTTAATAAAAAAAAACAAAAAAACAACGATACCGATAATAAAAAAACAAAACTATACCGATAATTTCCGATATTACATTCCAAAGCATTTATCGGCCGATAATATCGGCAGGCCGATATTATCAGACATCTCTAATCCCGACCATCCATTCATTCATTCATTCTCAAAATAATCTTACTCATCTCATCATATTGTTGCGTTTGGACCAGGGAATTCAAGTCACAAGTCGCTCACAAGCTCTTTACGACACTTAAAGCCGAGTAGAAAAACCACCAGAGACAGAATAGGTATTTTGTAATATATTTGCAAAGCTTTGTAAATACATTGAGACCAGTCCAGCAGAGAACATTCAATCGCGCCGCCAAGATGGTCTGCCCCCCCCCCCCCGAAAAACCCTCTCCCCTCTTAAGTCTCTCTCTCTCCCACCCTCGCAGTCATGTCCCTCCAGCCAAAACACATGCCCATTGTCCTCCACACCTGGACATAAGGCTAGATAAGAGAAAGGAGTATCTCTCTTTTTTACATTCCTCACTCAAGGTTAAGCACACAGTTATTTGCAGACAACAAAAGACCACAATTGGAAGAAAAACACTAGCTGTTTTGTAATATGAATATGAAATAAAAGAAGTAACACTTAAATTCGGATATATGTAAATATCTGCCTCCGACAATATGAAATGTAACTTACTTCACCGAGTATTATTTATTTATTTATTTTTATCGTGATTACTTATGCAGTATATTGTGAACAAAAGTTTTAGCAACTGTTATGTAAAAGAAAAGGGGTTAGAATAAAATAAACTCTGCTTCTTCCTACTCCTTTTCGAACATGTTGAAAAGAGAAACTGGAAATTGTGATGTATCATGTTGTATGCGTGCATGTTCGAAATAAACTCAAACTCAAACTCAAACGCAAACTCAATAAAAGGAGATGTTCGTGTGTAAGTGTCTGGAAAACAACTGCTTTAATATGGCGTTGAGCTAGACAGGTAGTCTCTTCTCAAGGATAGGGCTATCTCTTTTGCATTCCGAAGTCCCAATTAGGGTCTCTTTCCTACGAGAAGTGATCCAATCCACCTGCGAATGTCAAACTCTTATGTGTTTAACTGAAATACCACTATTTACTTCAACTTGGTGGTTTTCCTTCTCCAAGATGAATATGTACATTCACCATATGCAAAACACAATATGAGTTAATTCATTCACTTCAATGCCTTCTTAAATAAATCTCTGTTCCTTTTTTTCTACCATCGACACACTTGAAAATGTTTTGTTCTTTTAATTTGTGAAGCAGATGAACAGTCTCCTCTTCATTACAATTGCTGCTATGCCGTGGGCCAGCTCTTTATATGCGGCAGAACCTGCACAGCGCACCCTTCTGGGGCCGTTTCTGTGCCTGTCCCCGGGAACATTACAGAGCCGAACATTTCCCAAATGACTTCTACGTGTCAGCTGATATGTTTCGTTTGCAAATATGATGACTACTCGTCACCTTAAAGCTGTGTGAAAAACACTTGCTACTACTGCCGCCAGTTGTGGACTGGAATACCGATGAAACATCTCTATTGGTAAGTTCATGATATTTGGACAACTTCTAACACCTAAGTTGCAGCACCAGCGTTGAAATAATAACTGCTGCATCTTTCTTTTTCTTGGAAACATGTAACCTCAAATGTATTGGTAAATTTTTATTGTGCTTTTTATCATTCAATTTCATTTTGTTATATTCCCTTATAACAGGGGTGTCAAAGTCAAGAATGAATGATCTATGGCCCCCGGGATGATATTTGATTAGTATTAGAGCATACTTGCCAACCTTGAGACCTCCGATTTCGGGAGGTGGGGGGAGGGGGAGAGGGTGGTCCGGGTGGGACGGGGCGTGGTTGGGGGCGTGGCTAAAAAGGGAGGAGTATATTTACAGCTAGAATTCACCAAGTCAAGTATTTCACATATATATATATATATATATATATATATATATATATATATATTTATTTATTTTATTATATATATATATATATATATATATATATATATATATATATATTATTTTATTTATATATTTATATATATATATATATATATATATATATATATATATATATATATATATATATATATATATATATATATATATATATAAAATAAATACTTGAATTTCAGTGTTCATTTATTTACACATATACACACACACATAACACTCATCTACTCATTGTTGAGTTAAGGGTTGAATTGTCCATCCTTGTTCTATTCTCTGTCACTATTTTTCTAACCATGCTGAACACCCTCTCTGATGATGATGCATTGATGTGTGGCACACACAAAAGTGCAAATGCACTAGATGGCAGTATTGTCCTGTTTAAGAGTGTCACAACATTGCTGTTTACGGCAGACGAACTGCTTTACGGTATACAAAAAAGTGACTGCTGTTGTTGTGTGTTGTTGCCACGCTGGGAGGACGTTAATGAAACTGCCTAACAATAAACCCACATAAGAAACCAAGAACTCGCCCTCCATAATTCTATAGTTATAACGTGATTGGGCAGGTAGGCTTTTTTATATTGTGGAGGACCTGAGTCCGCCTGAATTTCGGGAGATTTTCGGGAGAACATTTGTCCCAGGAGGTTTTCGGGAGAGGCGCTGAATTTCGGGAGTCTCCCAGAAAATCCGGGAGGGTTGGCAAGTTTGTACATCCCCAGTGACAGGTCATGACAAAAAGAAGTTAAAGTTGTTTGGTGTGGTTTGTTTCCATTTCCAAAAGTTATAAAAGATACAAAAGTAATGTTTGATTTTTCACAATATTTCTGTTTTGACTGAGTATGTTGATAGGTCGATATTGAAAACGTTTATATTAACTTAACCTAAAGAAAAAAAGAGGTGAGTCTGCCTCAAGGTATCGCCGAAAATAAAATTATGACTAAAGGTCAAGATTTAAGTCTTCTTTTCGTATGTATACCCCAGAGTGCTAGACTGGTAATAGGAACCTCAAGCGTCTGTCTGAGCCTGCTGGGTTGCTGTGATCCATCAAAGCCTGAGTCAATTTTCTCGTTGGGGCTTCGAATCTGTCATGGGAGTCTTGAAGGGGTTTTGTCGTGTCGTGGCTGCGGGGAACCTCCCAGTAGGATTGTGGGAGTGACTCAAATGTGACATCATCCACCCAAGTCATATGCTGTAAAAGAAAGCTCTGTTGGCAACTTTTTCTATTTCGGTCAGGTATAAAAGACTGTGAAATATTCTTGTCACCAATCGTACGTCCATTTTCTACACCGCTTATCCTATTCAGAGTCACAGCCGATGGCTCTGCCAGAAAGGTAGACCCCCTCCACGTGTCTCGAGTCGATCGTAGGATGATTATGAACGCTGCATTGAGAGGGAATCGATCGCACGGCAGCCGCACGAAAGTCCCAAACTACCAACCACATGTCACTTCTTTGTACAAACCCCGTTTCCATATGAGTTGGGAAATTGTGTTAGATGTAAATATAAACGGAGTACAAGGATTTGCAAATCCTTTTCAACCCATATTCAATTGAATGCACTACAAAGACAACATATTTGATGTTCAAACTCATACACTTTATTATTTTTTTTGGCAAATATTAATTAACTTAGAATTTCATGGCTGCAACACGTGCCAAAGTACTTTGGAAAGGGCATATTCACCACTGTGTTACATGGCCTTTCCTTTTAAACACACTCAGTAAACGTTTGGGAACTGAGGAGACACATTTTTTAAGCTTCTGAGGTGGAATTCTTTCCCATTCTTGCTTGATGTACAGCTTAAGTTGTTCAACAGTCCGGGGGTCTCCGTTATGGTATTTTAGACTTCATAATGCGCCACACATTTTCAATGGGAGAAAGGACTGGACTACAGGCAGGCCAGTCTAGTACCCGCACTCTTTTACTATGAAGCCACGTTGATGTAACACGTGGCTTGGCATTGTCTTGCTGAAATAAGCAGGGGCGTCCATGATAACGTTGCTTAAATGGCAACATATGTTGCTCCAAAACCTGTATGTACCTTTCAGCATTAATGGCGCCTTCACAGATGTGTAAGTTACCCATGTCTTGGGCACTAATACACCCCCATACCATCACAGATGCTGGCTTTTCAACTTTGCGCCTTTAAACAATCCGGATGGTTCTATTCCTCTTTGGTCCGGAGGACACAACGTCCACAGTTTCCAAAAACAATTTGAAATGTGGACTCGTCAGGCCACAGAACACTTTTCCACTTTGTATCAGTCCATCTTAGATGAGCTCAGGCCCAGCGAAGCCGACAGCATTTCTGGGTGTTGTTGATAAATGGCTTTGCCTTTGCATAGTAAGGTTTTAACTTACACTTACAGATGTAGCGACAAACTGTAGTTACTGACAGTGGTTTTCTGGAGTGTTCCTGAGCCCATGTGGTGATATCCTTTACATACTGATGTCGCTTTTTGATGCAGTACAGCCTGAGGCATCGAAGGTCACGGGCTTAGCTGCTTACGTGCAGTGATTTCTCCAGATTCTCTGAACCCTTTGATGATATTACGGACCGTAGATGGTGAAATCCCTAAATTCCTTGCAATAGCTGGTTGAGAAAGGTTTTTCCTAAACTGTTCAACAATTTGCTCACACATTTGTTGACAAAGTGGTGACCCTCGCCCCATCCTTGTTTGTGAATGACTGAGCATTTCATGGGATCTACTTTTATACCCAATCATGGCACCCACCTGTTCCCAATTAGCCTGCACACCTGTGGGATGTTCCAAATAAGTGTTTGATGAGCATTCCTCAACTTTATCAGTATTTATTGCCACCTTTCCCAACTTCTTTGTCACGTGTTGCTGGCATCAAATTCTAAAGTTAATGATTATTTGCACAAAAAAAAATGTTTATCAGTTTGAACATCAAATATGTTGTCTTTGTAGCATATTCAACTGAATATGGGTTGAAAATGATTTGCAAATCATTGTATTCCGTTTATATTTACATCCAACACAATTTCCCAGCTCATATGGAAACGGGGTTTGTAATAAAAAAGACACTGAAATACAATACTTTTGATTTCGTTCGACTTAATTTAGTTGTTTTCTTTCATCAGTCGGTCTCGGTGTGGGGAAAAAAAAAGCCTTAACCACTGCAATGCACTCGAGAAAAATGACAAACAATAGTCTACTTAGTGAGAATGAATACAGTACAGCCCCAATCAATATTATATTGACTTACTTGATGGACAGTTGTCTGTTTGGCATTTTTTCAGTTTTATGTTGGTTAAGCACTCTATTTATGTCGGTGTAGCTTGGCTCCAATTTCCACGTTTACACCGTCAAGTCACACTCTCTCGGCTTCCATCTGCTCCAAATTTTCACCCTCTCTTCGGGCTCGCTTCTGGAAGCAGTAGTTTATCCTCTGTATATTCAGCTTCAAAAAGATAAGGTTGTGAATCCTCATTTGTCCAAAAATAGTCGTCTTCGTTGTCTGTTAGCAAGTCTGACATCATTAGAAAACACTCGCGTTTGTTTCCGGAAGTAGGAACACGCAATTGTAGCTGGAACTCGGAAATGCGCTGCTATACAAACGAATGCTTAAAATGATCAAAATACGGGAAAATATTGTACATATTACATATTGTTATGAAGTTGTCTGTTACTATATTATATATATACTTGCAGTGTGTATTATATAAATATTACATCTTGTTATGAAGGTGTCTGTTACTACATTATATATATACTTGCAGTGTTTATATTGTACATATTACATATTGTTATGAAGGTGTCTGTTACTACATTATATATATACTTGCAGTGTTTATATTGTACATGTTGTTATTTTCATTTATTATGCGCCCCCCCCCAACCAACTGTTACATCAGCCCGGGGCGCATACTACATATTACATATTGTTATGAAGGTGTCTGTTACTACATTATGTATACACTTGCAGTGTGTATATTGTACATATTACATCTTGTTATGAAGGTGTCTGTTACTACATTATGTATACACTTGCAGTGTGTATATTGTACATATTATATCTTGTTATGAAGGTGTCTGTTACTACATTATATATATATATATATATATATATATATATATATATATATATATATATATATATATATATATACTTGCAGTGTGTATATTGTACATATTACATCTTGTTATGAAGGTGTCTGTTACTACATTATATATATATACTTGCAGTGTGTATTATATACATATTACATCTTGTTATGAAGGTGTCTGTTACTACATTATATATACACTTGCAGTGTGTACATTGTACATATTACATATTGTTATGAAGGTGTCTGTTACTACATTATATATATACTTGCAGTGTTTATATTGTACATGTTATTTTTTCCATTTATTATGCGCCCCCAACCAACTGTTACATCAGCCCGGGGCGCATATTACATATTACATATTGTTATGAAGGTGTTTGTTACTACATTTTGTATACACTTGTAGTGTGTATATTGTACATATTACATCTTGTTCTGAAGGTGTCTGTTACTACATTATATATATACTTGCATTGTGTATATTGTACATATTACATCTTGTTATGAAGGTGTCTGTTACTACATTATGTATATACTTGCAGTGTGTAGTATATACATGTTACATCTTGTTATGAAGGTGTCTGTTACTACATTATATATGTACTTGCAGTGTGTATATTGTACCTATTACATATTGTTATGAAGGTGTCTGTTACTAGATTATATATATATTTGCAATGTGTATATTGTACATATTACATATTGTTATGAAGGTGTCTGTTACTAGATTATATATATATTTGCAATCAGAATCAGAATCAGAATCAGAATCAGCTTTATTGTCATTACGTAAGGTAACGAGATTGAGGCCATTCCATACAGTGCGATGTGTGCATGCTAGAAAAACAATGTGCAAATATATAAAAATATAAAAAATGTAGAAGTGCAATGAATATGGTGTGAAATGAATATATACATGAAAAAAACAAAAACAAAAACAGGGTGGTTGGTGGAATGGGTTCTTGCACCGAAGAGAAGGCAGTTATGAGGGACAATGGGGCAGTCCATTCAGGATGGTTATGGCCCTGGGGAAGAAGCTGTTCTTTAGCCTGTTTGTTTTGGTTTTAATGCACCTGTAGCGCTTCCCAGAGGGCAGCAGGTGGAACAGGTCAGAGCCAGGGTGGGTGCTGTCCTTGATGATGGCACTGGCTCTGTTGAGGCAGCGGGAGGTGTAGATGTCCGTCAGAGAGGGGAGAGGGCGGCCGATGATCTTCTGAGCCGTCTTGACCACTCTTTGCAGCCTCTCCCTGTCTGCTGCAGTGCAGCTGCCGTACCATACCGTAATACAGTAGGTCAGCAGGCTCTCGATGGACGAGCGGTAGAAGGTCAGCAGCAGGTCAGGCTTCAGGTTGTACTTCCCGAGGACTCTAAGGAAGTGTAGCCACTGCTGAGCCTTCTTGATGATTGATGTGGTGTTGACTGTCCAGGAGAAGTCATTAGAGATGTGGACTCCAAGGTACCTGAAGGTGTGGACCCTCTCTACACGCTCGCCGTTGATGTAGAGGGGGGCAGGGTCGGTGCTGCTCCTCCTGAAGTCGACGATGATCTCTCTGGTCTTGCTGGTGTTGAGAGCGAGGTTGTTCTCCGAAGACCAGGCCGTCAGCTTCAGGACCTCCTCTCTGTAGGCAGCCTCGTCACCCCTGGAGATGAGCCCGACCACTGTGGTATCGTCGGCGAACTTGACGGTAAGGTTGTCACTGTGGGCCGGACTGCAGTCATGGGTGTAAAGGCAGTAGAGGAGGGGGCTCAGCACACAGCCCTGTGGGGAGCCGATGCTCAGCGTGCGGGAGGATGAGAGGTGCGGGCCAAGTCTCACATTCTGGGGTCGGTCCGTTAGGAAGTCCCTTATCCAGGCGTTTGTGAGAGGGGGGAGGCCAAGAGTGTCCAGTTTATTGCAGAGTCTGTCCGGGATTATTGTATTGAAGGCAGAGCTATAGTCCACAGAGAGCATCCGGACGTAGCTCTGCTGCTGCTCCAGGTGGTTCAGAGCAGAGTGGAGAGCAACAGCGATGGCGTCCTCTGTGGACCTGTTCGCCCGGTATGCGAACTGGTGGGGGTCGAAGTCTGGAGGGATATGGTCCTTGATGTGCTGGAGAACAAGTCGCTCGAAGCACTTCATGATTACCGGAGTGAGGGCCACTGGTCAGTAATCATTCAGGCTGGTGATGGGAGACTTCTTCGGCACCGGGATTATTGTAGATGACTTCAGGCAGGATGGGATGACTGCCTGAGCCAGGGAGAGGTTGAAGATCCTGGTGAGGGGGGGAGCGAGCTGGTGGGCGCACGTCCTGAGCACCTTTCCAGGTACTCCGTCTGGTCCGGTAGCCTTCCTGGGGTTCACAGCCAGGAGCACTCGTCTGACACTGTGCTCCTGTACAGTGAGTGGAGTGGCGCCGGAGCCCGGTGGGGGCGGGGGCAGGGCTGGAGCAGATGAGTGTCGCTGGGGGGTTTCGAAACGGGCAAAGAAACAGTTAAGCTCCTCTGCCAGTGTCGCACTTTGATCCGCAGTTGTCATATTGCAGCCTCTGAAGTTCGTGATGTCATGAATGCCCCGCCACACCTCCCGTGAGTTTTTGCTGGACAGATGGGACTCTATGCACCTCCTGTGGTCCGCCTTTGCTTTTTTAATCCCTCTCTTCAGGTCGGCTCTAGCAACACTGTACAGTGCCCTGTCCCCTGACCTGAAGGCTGCGTCGCGGGCCCTGAGGAGTGTGCGGACCTGGCTGGTCATCCAGGGTTTCTTGTTGGGGTAAACCCGGATGGTTTTTTCCACAGTCACATTCCCGATGCAGAACTTGATGTAGTCCAGCACCGTTCCTGTGGCTGTCTCCAGCTCCTGTTGTTGGAAGAGGTCCCAGTCTGTGTGTTGGAAGCAGTCCTGAAGTTTGGGGAGTGCATCGTCAGGCCAGGTCATAACAGTCTTTGTGATAGGCCTGGCCTGGCGTCTGATGGGGGTGTAGGTAGGAGAGAGCAGGAGGGAAAGATGGTCTGACTGTCCAAGCTGGGGGAGGGGTGTAGCTCTGTACGCGTGCTTTATGTTGGTATACACGTGGTCCAGGGTGTTCTTGCCCCTTGTAGAACACTTCACGTGCTGTGTATATTGTACATATTACATATTGTTATGAAGGTGTCTGTTACTACATTATATATGCACTTGCAGTGTGTATATTGTACATATTACATCTTGTTACGAAGGTGTCTGTTACTACATTATATATACACTTGCAGTGTGTACTTTAAACATTGATTGAGGGTTTTGAAGTTGTTTTAGAGGACTTTGAAGGCTACAACGATGACTCCTATTAGCCGCGTCTTCCAAGCATTTTTTTTATCATCCTTAGAATCCTAAAACAAATGTGTGTTCTTGTCTCTAAGCTGCAATACATACAGAATAGTGTTGCTAGGATCCTGATGAGAGTGCGGAAATATGACCATATCACACCAACTCTCAAATCCCTTCACTGGCTTCCTGTTCCACTCAGGATTGAATTCAAAGTCTCCCTGCTAACCCACCAGTGCCTCCATGGAAATGCCCCCCTCTACCTCCAAAGAACTACTCACCCCCAAATCCTCCACACGACACCTCCACTCCGGACAGGCTAACCTCCTCCAACCTTGGAGGACAAAGCTACGAACAATGGGAGACCGGGCTTTCTGCTCCGCCGCTCCCAGTCTGTGGAACGCTCTCCCTGACCACCTGAGGGCACCACAGACTGTGGATGCTTTTAAAGAAGGCTTAAAAACCTTTTTTTTTTTTAGATATATGCATACTAGTTTTAGCTATTTGGCTGTTATAGTTTTTATTTTTTATTATCTTTTTATTTTTATGTTTTTTTAATACACTGTACCACTTTGAGGTTGTTTACTCAATGTAAAGTGCTTTTTTACAAATAAAATCTATAATTTTTATTATTATTATTACTACTATAATTTTGCCCATTCAAATGTGCATCTATTGTTCTTTGGCTGCATTTTTTCCTAGCCTTCACAAAATTTGATTTGATTCATAGTGTTGCACCCATATTATATGTATCACAATCACTGGCGGTGTCATGGTTTCATGGCCGAGCGCTTACTGTAGGTTCCATTCTTTGGTGGGCCTTTTGTGTAAAAACCAAGCAAAAAACATTAAAATGATAGATTGTTGTGGATGGCGACCCCTAATAAAGAAAAGCTGAAAGTGAACACAAAAAAATGATATTTATGTGTTTGCCACTGTCTGTTGAATCACTGACATGTAAGGACATAAAATAAGAACGCAGAGTAAGTCTTTCCCTTCCTCTGCCTGAGGCTTATACAGCTCAGCCTTTTGACTGCAGCGGACCTGAAAAGTTTACTTTGTTTAGAAATGAAGGAGCGCAACACCCGGAAACAAGAGGAAGCAGAGATTAAGGGTGCTGTGTGTTGTGGTTTTACCCCAAGTGGAAAATGAATAATATTATTTATTTTTATCTCATGTTATATCATTGTATTCCGTTTATATTTACATCTAACACAATTTCCCAACTCATATGGAAACGGGGTTTGTATATGTGCTTTCATGATTATGATCCAGTTTTATTTTGCCTTTTAAAAGCGCTAAAATGAATTACTATCTACACGTACACAACATGTATGACACCATTATACACTATTTCAAGGCTCATTAAGAATCAACAGGAAAAAACTATACATACGATATATACTATATACTATACATTTTAGCTTTCTAGCAACATACGGTAGAGCAACAGAAGTGCATTAGTATCATTTGTGCAGCCCTACAGACGACCTGTTCTGCATGAAGTTGGCAAACAGGACAATTAAAAAAAAAAAAGGTTATTTGAATTAAAAACGAAAAAAATTGTGCTTCTAAATACCATTAGGCAGACAAAAAAGGACGTACCCACTGGGCTGTTAGTATGAAAAAAGGTGCAACAAAATCCCAGCTCAATAAACACGGAAAAAATCCCAAAACAAAAACCCACTAACACCATAAAAACACACGCAATGGGAAAACGCTGCAAATGAAAAAATGCTGCAATTACACAAACGCTTCAAAGCACAAAATAAAACGGCCTTTTTCTTCTCCAATTACCAAACCAACAATCCAGAATAGCTACTTTTTTTTCTCTCGAACAGTGTGTCATTTTCCTCCATTATTTTATGTGTTTCTTCACACATTGGTACATTACAACACCACATTACCGTAATCTTGAGGCGGAGTGTTAACCGTTTTCATCAAACTCATGTAAAAATAACAATGATAATAATAATAAAAAAAAAAAAAAAACTTAGGGTAGGAAAACAGCCCTAAACTAAACATGAATACTTAAAAACCTCCACATAGTTTCTTCTATTAAGTCGGATGACTTTTGTATAATGTAGAGCACAAATGTGTGTAAAAGTTATATGATTTATTGTTATGCGTATTATGATTGCCAGTGGCACTAACAGGAGGAAATAATTGCAAACAAACATAAACATGTAATAATCTCTGAGTATTAAAATGTGTCCAGTTATGAAATATCTTCAAGGATTAGACTGTTGAGGCTCATGAATCCACTGTGAAAATAAAAACGGTAGCAAATTAATAATGATAATAAAAACGGTATGAATCGTTGTGTATAAGATGAGACTGTCAAGTACAAAACCCAACACCAGTGAAGTTGGCACGTTGTGTAAATGGTAAATAAAAACAAAATACGATGATTTGCTCATCCTTTTCAACTTATTTTCAATTGAATAGACTGCAAAGACAAGATACTTAACGTTCCAACTGGTAAACGTTGAGTTTTTTGCAAATATTAGCTCATTTGGAATTTGATCCCTGCAACATGTTTCAAAAAAAGCTGGCACAAGTGGCAAAAAAGACTGATAAAGTTGAGGAATGCTCATCAAACACTTATTTGGAACATCCCACATGTGAACATGCTAATTGGGAACAGGTGGGTGCCATGATTGGGTATAAAAGCAGCTTCCATGAAATGCTCAGTCATCCACAAACAAGGACAGGGGGGGAGGGTCCCCACTTTGTGAACAAATGCATGTCGAACAGTTTAAGAACAACATTTCTCAACCAGCTATTGCAAGGAATTTAGGGATTTCACCATCTACGGTCCGTAATATCATCAAAGGGTTCAGAGAATCTGGAGAAATCACTGCACGTAAGCGATGATATTACGGACCTTCGATCCCTCAGGCGGTACTGCATCAAAAAGCGACATCAGTGTGTAAAGGATATCACCACATGGGCTCAGGAACACTTCAGAAAACCACTGTCAGTAACTACAGTTGGTCGCTACATCTGTAAGTGCAAGTTAAAACTCTAAATTGCTCTTTTTTTGGGGGGGGGGAGTAAGTACAGTTTGGGAGGGGGGAGAGAGCATATGACACAACAACAGTGTGTGAATGTGTGTGTGAATGTAGAATGTGGAAATAGTGTCAAAGCGCTTTGAGTTGCTTAAAAAAAAAGGTAGAAAAGCGCTATACAAGTACAAACCCCGTTTCCATATGAGTTGGGAAATTGTGTTAGATGTAAATATAAACGGAATAAAATGATTTGCAAATCATTTTCAACCCATATTCAGTTGAATATGCTACAAAGACAACATATTTGATGTTCAAACTGATAAACTTTTTTTTTGTTGCAAATAATCATTAACTTTAGAATTTGATGCCAGCAACACGTGACAAAGAAGTTGGGAAAGGTGGCAATAAATACTGATAAAGTTGAGGAATGCTCATCAAACACTTATTTGGAACATCCCTCAGGTGAACTAATTGGGAACAGGTGGGTGCCATGATGGGGTATAAAGTAGATTCCATGAAACGCTCAGTCATTCACAAACAAGGATGGGGCGAGGGTCACCACTTTGTCAACAAATGCGTGAGCAAATTGTTGAACAGTTTAAGAAAAACCTTTCTCAACCAGCTATTGCAAGGAATTTAGGGATTTCACCATCTACGGTCCGTAATATCATCAAAATGTTCAGAGAATCTGGAGAAATCACTGCGATAATATTACGGACCTTTGATCCCTCAGGCGGTCCTGCATCAAAACGCGACATCAGTGTGTAAAGGATATCACCACATGGGCTCAGGAACACTTCAGAAAACCACTGTCAGTAACTACAGTTGGTCGCTACATCTGTAAGTGCAAGTTAAAACTCTAAATTGCTCTTTTACACTGAATACCAGATGGGAAGGGTGGGGAGTAAGCACAGTTTAGGAGGGGGGAGAGAGCGTATGACACAACAACAATGGAAAGTACCGACAGTTTTGGACCAGGGGTCCCCAAATCCGCCCCGCAGGATTAAAAGTTAAAAAGAACTATAACAAATTTTTTTATACTGTCCTTTATAATCCATTTTCTACCGCTTGTTAGTCTTTGTTTCTCCTAGCCGCTCAGGCAAATCATGTTGTCTAAAAAAGCATTTTCCCATCGATAACTTTGTGATAAGTGAGTGCTTTCAGTCAATTAGTGTGCGAGGAATATATCTATCCATCTATATGTATATAGATAGATAGATATATCCATTGGCGTTGTTAGGCCTATTTTAGGGGGGCTCAAGCCCCCCTAAAATATTCTTAAGCCCCCCCTAAATAATTTGGTGTTATATATATATATATATATAAATTATATATAAAAAATTTTTTTTTACAAATACATGCCGACATATTCATTATAAAGTGGCCCGAATATGAGTTTAAATAAATAATCATAGAACCTGTCATTATTCACTCAGTTTCGCCTCACTTCATAGCGTAAGGTAGAGAGCCCCTTTAGTGTGTCGGTATCCAATCCATTCCACTTGTTCATATAGAAAATGCCCACATCACTCAAAATCCAGTCCGCATTTTCTATGCGACCTTGCTTGCGGTCCTTGGACTTGTTCATATAGAAAATGCCCACATCACTCAAAATCCAGTCTGCATTTTCTCCGCGACCTTGCTTGCGGTCCTGCATGTGTACGAAGCACATTAGCACACAGCACTGCAGAACAAGAACGTAAACGGATGCAAAATGGACATAAGAAACTATTTCAAGAAAGTAAGTATTCATCACTGCTTGTAGTAAAATGTATTAGCTCCACTTTACACCAGGTCTGTGTTTGACAAAAAGTTGACATTCCTGCTCTAAAACAATGCTGCTACTTAGTTAGCTAGTTAGCCTGAAATGCATCATTTAGGTCATGATTATTTATAAAGTTAAATGTGCACTCTTTTTTTACCATTTGCTATCTTTGGGGTTACTTCCTTCTGGAGCATCAGCTGTGTTTCTCACTTTACACATGGAGGAGAACAGGAGCTGAGCTCATTCACATATGACTATCATCAGTAGATAATAATAATAATCATCATGCAAGTAATTGTTTCTTGTTGATGCTGTAAACAAAATGTCACTGTGCAAACCCATGTTTGTTGTTGTACTGAACACAGATTGAAAATAAACCGACTGAAATATTAATAATAACAATGAATCATTTCTAAGTCTTTGTTAGCCGTTTGTTAAGTTTTGTGCTCGTGCCCTACGTTCGCTCGCATCCTGTGCATCTCCTGGGGGCTAAGCCCCCCCTGTCCTTAAAAGCTAGTGACGCCCCTGGATATATCTATCTATATATAGTTTGAGGATAAGATAAGAAGAGATGTTTGTTGGTTCAAGTTGAAAAAAAAAAACTGATGCCAAAAGACCAATCCTTACAACAGAAGCAAAAACACCCTTGAAATATCTTCCCTGGTACGTGCGTCTTAGCTGACAGCGACCGCATGAATATTTGATGGCAACATGACAAGTTCCGACATTAATGGTCACACAACTGTGAGGAAACTCCTTCAGGAGAGAAAATAGTTTCTGGCGTGCGATCTGCACTTTTGAACTGAGGAGGCACGACATGGCTATAAAATGGTAATGGCCCCTCGTCCTCTTTGACTGGCGACACAGAAACGTCTGAGACCGAGACAAGACGTTTGTTCCGCGGCCGAGGTTAAGTTTGATGGGGCATGAGCTCGGGAGACCACGCGTGTATGCAATACATGCATGTACCATGTTCTCTGTACTCAACCTGCATTAGCGCATGTTTGGCTGCCACGGCTTCAGTGAGTGCACAATTCAATGTATCCAAGTCTTAATGTTATTACTGCTTAGATCTGTAAGACGGTGCATGGACCTTAATGACATTTCAATGAACCAGTTGAGGATGTGTATTAAATTGAAAAACTTAAACTGCTTTAAGTCCACCTGGTAAGATAATTGGATTGAAAGCTATTGGTTGAATGCTGTGAAAGAACAAAACACGGTAAAACTGTACGGCGGACACTAGGATTCTGGTATCATCTCAGATAAGAGCTTGGTTTTGGTGCATCTTCAAAATACGGTACAACTGTACGGCGGACACTAGGACCTATGTCTTACACTTAGTAGATCTCAGGTAAGAGCTTGGTTTTGGTGCATCTTCAGAACAAGGTTCTACTGTACGGCGGACACTAGGATTTAGGTATCACACCCAGTAGATCACAAGTAAGAGCTTGGTTTTGGTGCATCTTCAAAACACAGTACAACTGTACGGCTGACACTAGTTTCTAAGTCTCACATCCAGTAGATCTCAGGTAAGAGCTTGGTTTTGGTACATCTTCAAAACACAGTACAACTGTACGGCGGACACCAGGACCTAAGTCTCACACACAGTAGATCTCAGATAAGAGCTTGGTTTTGGTGCATCTTCAAAATGCGGTTCAACTGTACAGCGGACACTAGGATTCAGGTATCACACCCAGTAGATCTCAAGTAAGAGCTTGGTTTTGGTGCATCTTCAAAACACAGTACAACTGTACGGCTGACACTAGTTCCTAAGTCTCACACCCAGTAGATCTCAGGTAAGAGTTTGATTTTGGTGCATCTTCAAAAGACAGTACAACTGTACGGCGGACACTAGGACCTATGTCTTACACTTAGTAGATCTCAGGTAAGAGCTTGGTTTTGGTGCATCTTCAGAACAAGGTTCTACTGTACGGCGGACACTAGGATTCAGGTATCACACCCAGTAGATCTCAAGTAAGAGCTTGGTTTTGGTGCATCTTCAAAACACAGTACAACTGTGCGGCTGACACTAGTTCCTAAGTCTCACATCCAGTAGATCTCAGATAAGAGCTTGGTTTTGGTGCATCTTCAAAATGCGGTTCAACTGTACGGCGGACACTAGGATTCAGGTATCACACCCAGTAGATCTCAAGTAAGAGCTTGGTTTTGGTGCATCTTCAAAACACAGTACAACTGTACGGCTGGCACTAGTTGCTAAGTCTCACATCCAGTAGATCTCAGGTAAGAGCTTGGTTTTGGTACATCTTCAAAACACAGTACAACTGTACGGCGGACACTAGGACCTATGTCTTACACCTAGTAGATCTCAGGTAAGAGTTTTATTTTGGTGCATTTTCAAAACAAGGTTCTACTGTACGGCGGACACTAGGATTCAGGTATCACACCCAGTAGATCTCAAGTAAGAGCTTGATTTTGGTGCATCTTCAAAACACAGTACAACTGTACGGCTGACACTAGGACCTAAGTCTCACACACAGTAGATCTCAGATAAGAGCTTGGTTTTGGTGCATCTTCAAAATGCGGTTCAACTGTACGGCGGACACTAGGATTCAGGTATCACACCCAGTAGATCTCAAGTAAGAGCTTGGTTTTGGTGCATCTTCAAAACACAGTACAACTGTGTGGCTGACACTAGTTCCTAAGTCTCACATCCAGTAGATCTCAGGTAAGAGCTTAGTTTTGGTGCATCTTCAAAATGCGGTTCAACTGAACGGCGGACACTAGGATTCAGGTATCACACCCAGTAGATCTCAGGTAAGAGCTTGGTTTTGGTGCATCTTCAAAACATGGTTCTACTGTACAGCGGACACTAGGATTCAGGTATCACACACAGTAGATCTCAAGTAAGAGCTTGGTTTTGGTGCATCTTCAAAACACAGTACAACTGTGCGGCTGACACTAGTTCCTAAGTCTCACATCCAGTAGATCTCAGGTAAGAGCTTGGTTTGGGTGCATCTTCAAAACACAGTACAACTGTACGGCTGACACTAGTTCCTAAGTCTCACACCCAGTAGATCTCAGGTAAGAGTTTGATTTTGGTGCATCTTCAAAAGACAGTACAACTGTACGGCGGACACTAGGACCTATGTCTTACACTTAGTAGATCTCAGGTAAGAGCTTGGTTTTGGTGCATCTTCAGAACAAGGTTCTACTGTACGGCGGACACTAGGATTCAGGTATCACACCCAGTAGATCTCAAGTAAGAGCTTGGTTTTGGTGCATCTTCAAAACACAGTACAACTGTGCGGCTGACACTAGTTCCTAAGTCTCACATCCAGTAGATCTCAGATAAGAGCTTGGTTTTGGTGCATCTTCAAAATGCGGTTCAACTGTACGGCGGACACTAGGATTCAGGTATCACACCCAGTAGATCTCAAGTAAGAGCTTGGTTTTGGTGCATCTTCAAAACACAGTACAACTGTACGGCTGGCACTAGTTGCTAAGTCTCACATCCAGTAGATCTCAGGTAAGAGCTTGGTTTTGGTACATCTTCAAAACACAGTACAACTGTACGGCGGACACTAGGACCTATGTCTTACACCTAGTAGATCTCAGGTAAGAGTTTTATTTTGGTGCATTTTCAAAACAAGGTTCTACTGTACGGCGGACACTAGGATTCAGGTATCACACCCAGTAGATCTCAAGTAAGAGCTTGATTTTGGTGCATCTTCAAAACACAGTACAACTGTACGGCTGACACTAGGACCTAAGTCTCACACACAGTAGATCTCAGATAAGAGCTTGGTTTTGGTGCATCTTCAAAATGCGGTTCAACTGTACGGCGGACACTAGGATTCAGGTATCACACCCAGTAGATCTCAAGTAAGAGCTTGGTTTTGGTGCATCTTCAAAACACAGTACAACTGTGTGGCTGACACTAGTTCCTAAGTCTCACATCCAGTAGATCTCAGGTAAGAGCTTAGTTTTGGTGCATCTTCAAAATGCGGTTCAACTGAACGGCGGACACTAGGATTCAGGTATCACACCCAGTAGATCTCAGGTAAGAGCTTGGTTTTGGTGCATCTTCAAAACACGGTTCTACTGTACAGCGGACACTAGGATTCAGGTATCACACACAGTAGATCTCAAGTAAGAGCTTGGTTTTGGTGCATCTTCAAAACACAGTACAACTGTGCGGCTGACACTAGTTCCTAAGTCTCACATCCAGTAGATCTCAGGTAAGAGCTTGGTTTGGGTGCATCTTCAAAACACGGTTCTACTGTACAGCGGACACTAGGATTCAGGTATCACACCCAGTAGATCTCAAGTAAGAGCTTGGTTTTGGTGCATCTTCAAAACACAGTACAACTGTGCGGCTGACACTAGTTCCTAAGTCTCACATCCAGTAGATCTCAGGTAAGAGCTTGGTTTTGATGCATCTTCAAAATGCGGTTCAACTGTACGGCGGACACTAGGATTCAGGTATCACACCCAGTAGATCTCAAGTAAGAGCTTGGTTTTGGTGCATCTTCAAAACACAGTACAACTGTGCGGCTGACACTAGTTCCTAAGTCTCACATTCAGTAGATCCCAGATAAGAGCTTGGTTTTGGTGCATCTTCAAAATACGGTACAACTGTACGGCGGACACTAGGACCTATGTCTTACACTTAGTAGATCTCACGTAAGAGCTTGATTTTGGTGCATTTTCAAAACAAGGTTGTACTGTACGGCGGACCCTAGGATTCACGTATCACACCCAGTAGATCTCAAGTAAGAACTTGGTTTTGGTGCATCTTCAAAACACAGTACAACTGTGCGGCTGACACTAGTTCCTAAGTCTCACATCCAGTAGATCTCAGGTAAGAGCTTAGTTTTGGTGCATCTTCAAAATGCGGTTCAACTGAACGGCGGACACTAGGATTCAGGTGTCACACCCAGTAGATCTCAGGTAAGAGCTTGGTTTTGGTGCATCTTCAAAACACGGTTCTACTGTACAGCGGACACTAGGATTCAGGTATCACACACAGTAGATCTCAAGTAAGAGCTTGGTTTTGGTGCATCTTCAAAACACAGTACAACTGTGCGGCTGACACTAGTTCCTAAGTCTCACATCCAGTAGATCTCAGGTAAGAGCTTGGTTTGGGTGCATCTTCAAAACACGGTTCTACTGTACAGCGGACACTAGGATTCAGGTATCACACCCAGTAGATCTCAAGTAAGAGCTTGGTTTTGGTGCATCTTCAAAACACAGTACAACTGTGCGGCTGACACTAGTTCCTAAGTCTCACATCCAGTAGATCTCAGGTAAGAGCTTGGTTTTGATGCATCTTCAAAATGCGGTTCTACTGTACGGCGGACACTAGGATTCAGGTATCACACCCAGTAGATCTCAAGTAAGAGCTTGGTTTTGGTGCATCTTCAAAACACAGTACAACTGTACGGCTGGCACTAGTTGCTAAGTCTCACATCCAGTAGATCTCAGGTAAGAGCTTGGTTTTGGTACATCTTCAAAACACAGTACAACTGTACGGCGGACACTAGGACCTATGTCTTACACCTAGTAGATCTCAGGTAAGAGTTTTATTTTGGTGCATTTTCAAAACAAGGTTCTACTGTACGGCGGACACTAGGATTCAGGTATCACACCCAGTAGATCTCAAGTAAGAGCTTGATTTTGGTGCATCTTCAAAACACAGTACAACTGTACGGCTGACACTAGGACCTAAGTCTCACACACAGTAGATCTCAGATAAGAGCTTGGTTTTGGTGCATCTTCAAAATGCGGTTCAACTGTACGGCGGACACTAGGATTCAGGTATCACACCCAGTAGATCTCAAGTAAGAGCTTGGTTTTGGTGCATCTTCAAAACACAGTACAACTGTGTGGCTGACACTAGTTCCTAAGTCTCACATCCAGTAGATCTCAGGTAAGAGCTTAGTTTTGGTGCATCTTCAAAATGCGGTTCAACTGAACGGCGGACACTAGGATTCAGGTATCACACCCAGTAGATCTCAGGTAAGAGCTTGGTTTTGGTGCATCTTCAAAACACGGTTCTACTGTACAGCGGACACTAGGATTCAGGTATCACACACAGTAGATCTCAAGTAAGAGCTTGGTTTTGGTGCATCTTCAAAACACAGTACAACTGTGCGGCTGACACTAGTTCCTAAGTCTCACATCCAGTAGATCTCAGGTAAGAGCTTGGTTTGGGTGCATCTTCAAAACACGGTTCTACTGTACAGCGGACACTAGGATTCAGGTATCACACCCAGTAGATCTCAAGTAAGAGCTTGGTTTTGGTGCATCTTCAAAACACAGTACAACTGTGCGGCTGACACTAGTTCCTAAGTCTCACATCCAGTAGATCTCAGGTAAGAGCTTGGTTTTGATGCATCTTCAAAATGCGGTTCAACTGTACGGCGGACACTAGGATTCAGGTATCACACCCAGTAGATCTCAAGTAAGAGCTTGGTTTTGGTGCATCTTCAAAACACAGTACAACTGTGCGGCTGACACTAGTTCCTAAGTCTCACATTCAGTAGATCCCAGATAAGAGCTTGGTTTTGGTGCATCTTCAAAATACGGTACAACTGTACGGCGGACACTAGGACCTATGTCTTACACTTAGTAGATCTCACGTAAGAGCTTGATTTTGGTGCATTTTCAAAACAAGGTTCTACTGTACGGCGGACCCTAGGATTCACGTATCACACCCAGTAGATCTCAAGTAAGAACTTGGTTTTGGTGCATCTTCAAAACACAGTACAACTGTGCGGCTGACACTAGTTCCTAAGTCTCACATCCAGTAGATCTCAGGTAAGAGCTTAGTTTTGGTGCATCTTCAAAATGCGGTTCAACTGAACGGCGGACACTAGGATTCAGGTGTCACACCCAGTAGATCTCAGGTAAGAGCTTGGTTTTGATGCATCTTCAAAATGCGGTTCAACTGTACGGCGGACACTAGGATTCAGGTATCACACCCAGTAGATCTCAAGTAAGAGCTTGGTTTTGGTGCATCTTCAAAACACAGTACAACTGTGCGGCTGACACTAGTTCCTAAGTCTCACATTCAGTAGATCCCAGATAAGAGCTTGGTTTTGGTGCATCTTCAAAATACGGTACAACTGTACGGCGGACACTAGGACCTATGTCTTACACTTAGTAGATCTCACGTAAGAGCTTGATTTTGGTGCATTTTCAAAACAAGGTTCTACTGTACGGCGGACCCTAGGATTCACGTATCACACCCAGTAGATCTCAAGTAAGAACTTGGTTTTGGTGCATCTTCAAAACACAGTACAACTGTGCGGCTGACACTAGTTCCTAAGTCTCACATCCAGTAGATCTCAGGTAAGAGCTTAGTTTTGGTGCATCTTCAAAATGCGGTTCAACTGAACGGCGGACACTAGGATTCAGGTGTCACACCCAGTAGATCTCAGGTAAGAGCTTGGTTTTGGTGCATCTTCAAAACACGGTTCTACTGTACAGCGGACACTAGGATTCAGGTATCACACACAGTAGATCTCAAGTAAGAGCTTGGTTTTGGTGCATCTTCAAAACACAGGACAACTGTGCGGCTGACACTAGTTCCTAAGTCTCACATCCAGTAGATCTCAGGTAAGAGCTTGGTTTGGGTGCATCTTCAAAACACGGTTCTACTGTACAGCGGACACTAGGATTCAGGTATCACACCCAGTAGATCTCAAGTAAGAGCTTGGTTTTGGTGCATCTTCAAAACACAGTACAACTGTGCGGCTGACACTAGTTCCTAAGTCTCACATCCAGTAGATCTCAGGTAAGAGCTTGGTTTTGATGCATCTTCAAAATGCGGTTCTACTGTACGGCGGACACTAGGATTCAGGTATCACACCCAGTAGATCTCAAGTAAGAGCTTGGTTTTGGTGCATCTTCAAAACACAGTACAACTGTGCGGCTGACACTAGTTCCTAAGTCTCACATTCAGTAGATCCCAGATAAGAGCTTGGTTTTGGTGCATCTTCAAAATACGGTACAACTGTACGGCGGACACTAGGACCTATGTCTTACACTTAGTAGATCTCACGTAAGAGCTTGATTTTGGTGCATTTTCAAAACAAGGTTCTACTGTACGGCGGACCCTAGGATTCACGTATCACACCCAGTAGATCTCAAGTAAGAACTTGGTTTTGGTGCATCTTCAAAACACAGTACAACTGTGCGGCTGACACTAGTTCCTAAGTCTCACATCCAGTAGATCTCAGGTAAGAGCTTGGTTTTGGTACATCTTCAAAACACAGTACAACTGTACGGCGGACACCAGGACCTATGTCTTACACCTAGTAGATCTCAGGCAAGAGCTTGATTTTGGTGCATTTTCAAAACAAGGTTCTACTGTACGGCGGACACTAGGATTCAGGTATCACACCCAGCAGATCTCAAGTAAGAGCTTGGTTTTGGTGCATCTTCAAAACACAGTACAACTGTACGGCTGACACTAATTCCTAAGTCTCACACCCAGTAGATCTCAGGTAAGAGCTTGGTTTTGGTGCATCTTCAAAATGCGGTTCAACTGAACGGCGGACACTAGGATTCAGGTATCACACCCAGTAGATCTCAGGTAAGAGCTTGGTTTTGGTGCATCTTCAAAACACGGTTCTGCTGTACAGCGGACACTAGGATTCAGGTATCACACCCAGTAAATCTCAAGTAAGAGCTTGGTTTTGGTGCATCTTCAAAACACAGTACAACTGTGCGGCTGACACTAGTTCCTAAGTCTCACATCCAATAGATCTCAGGTAAGAGCTTGGTTTTGGTGCATCTTCAAAACATGGTTCTACTGTATAGCGGACACTAGGATTCAGGTATCACACCCAGTAGATCACAAGTAAGAGCTTGGTTTTGGTGCATCTTCAAAACACAGTACAACTGTGCGGCTGACACTAGTTCCTAAGTCTCACACACAGTCGATCACAGGTGAAAGCTTGTATTTGTTGCATCTTCCTGGCGCCAGAGACTACTTCCTGTTCAGTTTCAAATTGGCAAGTCAAGAATAAAGACAAGCTAGGATTTACCAACGTAATGTTGCATGAAGCAAACAAAAACAGCCAGCCCAAGTGTGGCGAAAGGCAGGAATAAATAGCTCCCTGATCAGTGCCCGGGAGCAGGTGAGCATTCACAACACTAATCAGAGGCAGGTGAAAATAATCAGCACCCATGGCAACCAAGAAACACAAACCCAGGGGTGCTGAAACAGAACTTAGAGAGTCTTAAACTAAAACAAAACATCACATTCACTCTACAGTATGTATGTCCTCTCAGTCATGACCTAGCGTGGGCCACTCTTATCGGACCCTCTGCTTGCCCCCAATGGACTGGACTATCATGGGTGATGTCATTGTGGTTTGTGCAGGCCTTGGAGCCACCTGTGATTAAGGGCTATATAAATAAGCTTTGATTGATTAATTGATTCTCTTACTGCCATATTCATTTTAATTACTGGATAAGCAATCTATCCATCATTGCACATTATTTCAACAACAGGAATTACAGCTTCTGCTTCTTTCTACTCGTTTTGGACTTGGAAGCATTTGATTATGATTTAATGTAAAAGCATGCTTGAAATAATAATGTCTGTATGGAATACAACTCCCGGACTATGTATTTTTCTTTCTGCTTGCTATACAACTAGATGAGCGTTTTTAAGATGTGTCACAGTCTATATAACACAGTCAACGGCAGAATCGAGAAGAAAAGGTTAAATCGACTGTATTGTGGGCTTGTGTGTTGTTGTTTTTTTTTCTTTCTAAAAGAAGATAAGTTGTGGTGTCAGGAGCTACACTGTACAGGAAGGAGAAGGTTAGTTTGGAATCAATAGTGTGCCATCAGCCAGGTTGACCATTACTCTGCTTGTATTATTTAGTGTTGCAAGCAAAATCAATGTTTTTGTACACAGGGAACATGAAGTGTACGTACCGTATCTTTAGGCAAACTACAAGACAGGAATAAAGTATGTATCCGGTTAAAAGTTCTGCAAAGAAATCGATAGTCGGCCTGAAATTTCTGTCCTTGCCGAGCTATTAAAATGAGACATTGCAACCCAGAATAGCTTCTGCTGGTGTTTGTGGCTTACATACTTGTTGACTGGTCTCAAGAGTCCTAATGCATGCATTGTGTTATGCAACTGATTAAAACTGAGTGCGGCTTAAAGGGGAACATTATCACCAGACCTATGTAAGCGTCAATATATACCTTGATGTTGCAGAAAAAAGACCATATATTTTTTTAACCGATTTCCGAACTCTAAATGGGTGAATTTTGGCGAATTAAACGCCTTTCTAGTATTCGGTAAGCAATCCGCCATTTTCTCAAACACCGAGTCAAATCAGCTCTGTTATTTTCCGTTTTTTCGACTGTTTTCCGTACCTTGGAGACATCATGCCCGTCGGTGTGTTGTCGGCAGTGTTGGGTTGGTTACTGAAAACCAGTAACTAGTTACAGTTACTAGTTACTTTATTTCAAAAGTAACTCAGTTACTAACTCAGTTACTTACACCAAAAAGTAATGCGTTACTGTGAAAAGTAACTATTTAGTTACTTCTTTTTTTCTTCTTTTTTTTTAAAGCTCCCATTAATGCCCTTTTTGCCTTCATTTCAGTACTGTTATTGCACTGGAGAATAATACAATCTGTTGATCAACTTGACATACATTTTTATTTTCCTTTTAACATAATTAATGAAAAACAGTGCAACATAAAAAGGCATTCCTCCTTTCTTTAAACTTGGACCAATGACCATGAATAAAAAACAAGTTAAAGTGCAACATAAGAAGGCACATCATCTTCCTTGAAACATAAAGCCTGACATCTGGAGTGATGCTGCTGTCTTCCACATTTGGAGCCATGGATTGTAGAATACTTGTTTTCAGTGGCAGGATCATTGACACAGATGGCGAAGTTTCAGTGCTCAGTAGAGATGGAACACTTTTGAGGGGTTTAAGCACCTGGAGGACCTCACCTGCCACTCTCACATCATCATCAGACAGGGTGACATTTGTCTTCAGGGTGTTGTGGGTCAATGCAGAGTATATAGCTGCCTGCTGCTCCAACATATCATAAGTGGAGTTCCACCTTGTTGGGACATCATGTATGAGCAGGCAGCTTTAGCATTTCTTGCTTTCTCTTAAGCACATGAGTAGCTGTTGTGCTTGGGTGGAAGTAAGAAACCTTCCTGATCCTCCCAAAGAGGCGCTCCATCCTATTGACTGAGATTCCCTTCTGTGATGCCAAATTCACTACATGTGCAAAGCACCTATCTGTGGTCCCAGTCCTGCCTCATTCTCTGTAATTATTTGATTTTTGGCATTATCACGTGTGACTGGGATATCTTTATCTTCCATTCCTCCACTGCTTGTGTCAGTACCTGCGCAAGGTGACTCTCGTAGAGGGGGCGTGTCTTCTCATCTCCCAGTCTGCTGTGATGAAGTGAGCGCTTATAGTTCCCCATAAACGTCCACCCGTCTGTCATGAGCGCAACAGATGATGCTCGGGATAGTTCATCCACAACTTTTTTCTTCTCCTGCTCATAAAGATCTGGCACAATCTTATTGCTGAAGTGGGTGCGCGACGGGATGTCGTAACGTGGTTCAAGCACGTTCAGCATGTGTTTAAAACCCTCGTTTTGCACAACCGAGTCTGCACTTATAAACACACCGATTCAATGGCGGGGGCGTTCAAGCTCCTCCGTTACTCCGCTCGCCATGACCACGCTGTGTGTGGACTGAACGTGCCAACAACTTTTTTCCCCCACACCCACACCCACACACACATAGACCGCGCCTCTTTTCTTCTCTCCGGCTTGTGACAGAGGAAGATTCAGAAGAACGACACCGCAGCGCTTCTGTTTCTAGCCGATACTACATCAAAAGTAACGTAGAATAACGCAGTAACGCATCATGTAGTAATGGTAACTAAATTACTGAATTAAAAAAAATAACGCGTTAGATTACTAGTTACCGCCGAAACTAACGGCATTACAGTAACGCGTTACAAAGTAACGTGTTAGTCCCAACACTGGTTGTCGGAGGGTGTAACAACACGAACAGGGACGGATTCAAGTTGCACCAGTGGCCCAAAGATGCGAAAGTGGCAAGAAATTGGACGTTTGTTCCGCACACTTTACCGACGAAAGCTATGCTACGACAGAGATGGCAAGAATGTGTGGATATCCTGCGACACTCAAAGCAGATGCATTTCCAACGATAAAGTCAAAGAAATCTGCCGCCAGACCCCCATTGAATCTGCCGGAGTGTGTGAGCAATTCAGGGACAAAGGACCTCGGTAGCACGGCAAGCAATGGCGGCAGTTTGTTCCCGCAGACGAGCGAGCTAAACCCCCTGGATGTCTTGGCTCACACCGTCCCTTATGCCACCGAAGATGATCAAGAGAAGAATATCGACCCTAGCGTCCCTGGCCTGCTGACATGAGGGTATGTCTACAGGATATATGAATTGATGAAAATTGGGCTGTCTGCACTCTCAAAGTGCATGTTGTTGCCAAATGTATTTCATATGCTATAAACCTAGTTCATAGTTGTTAGTTTCCTTTAATGCCAAACAAACACATACCAATCGTTGGTTAGAAGGTGTTGTAAGGAGTCTGAATCCAAGAGTCTGAATCCACCCTCACCTCCTCCCCCTTCGGCCCCTTCACTCCTCCGAGATAAAACATGGCGTCTTCTGCGGGAAGTTAGAGAGGCCGCTGAAACAGGAGTTCCAAGGGGTGTTAATTTGGTACTGTTGCGTTTTGGACCAGTCGTTCCTCCCAGGGAATTCAAGTCACAAGTCGCTCCCAAGCTTTTTACGACACTTAAAGCTGAGTTGAAAAACCACCAGAGACAGAATAGGTATTTTGTAATATATTTGCAAAGCTTTGCAGATATACATTACAGAGACAGCATAGAACATTCGGCTCGCCCCGCTAAGATGGTCTGTCCTCCCGACCCAAAACCCTCTCCCCTCTTAAGTCGCAGGCAGTCATCTCTCTCTAGCCAAAACAAATGCTTATTATCGCTCTCTCTAACATTCCTCACTTCAAGGTTAAGCACACAGTTTTGCAGACAACCAAAAGACCACATTTGGAAGAAAAACACTAGCTGTTTTGTAATATGACAATGAAATCAAAAGAAGTGACATTTAAATTCGGATATATGTAAATATCTGCCTCCGACAATTGCGATCACCGAATTCGTCCTCGCTTTCTCCCGTGTCGCTGGCTGTCGTGTCGTTTTCGTCGGTTTCGCTTGCATACGGTTCAAACCGATGTGGCTCAATAGCTTCAGTTTCTTCTTCAATTTTGTTTTCGTTACCTGCCTCCACACTACAACCATCCGTTTCAATACATGCGTAATCTGTTGAATCGCTTAAGCCGCTGAAATCCGAGTCTGAATCCGAGCTAATGTCGCTATAGCTTGCTGTTCTATGCGCCATGTTGGCATCACTGTGTGGCGTCACAGGAAAATGGACGGGTGTTTATAACGATGGTTAAAATCAGGCACTTTGAAGCTTTTTTTAGGGATATTGCGTGATGGGTAAAATTTTTAAAAAAACTTCGAAAAATAAAATAAGCCACTGGGAACTGATTTTTAATGGTTTTAACCCTTCTGAAATTGTGATAATGTTCCCCTTTAACAAACGTGTTAAAAGAGAAGAGTAGGTTACGTTGGGTAGAAGCCGCAATGACGCCGACCCAAATTCTGGCTTGAGTCCTCACATTGTCTGAACCGGTCTTTGTCTTTCTTTCCTTGAGACTGTGCACCTCATTAAAGCATCTATGATTAATAGATCAGAGACCGCTCTGGAAAATGTGCAGTCCCATGGAAGACCACCAGTCTCCCATGTTTAATGGGAAGGTTTAGATATGTCATCCTCATTAAGAAACATAAATACAGTTAATCACTCGGCAAAGTCCAGACCGCCGAAGGCACAATGCATCAGTTGTTGAGGGTGTCGAGGTGAACATAAATAGCTCGCTCTTCTTGAGAACACAATTGAAACTGATGAAACCTTACCGACTAATGATAATATGTTCTCATTTTAATCATTCCTTAGACAATGGAAGCATGATGACTATTATCATCAAATTATTTGAACTGCTTTTCAGTGAACAGGCAGAAATAATCTGACGCACTTTAGCAAGTAGAGGGACATATTAAAAGTGAAAGAGAGATGTATCGTGCGTCAGGGGCGTCACTAGCTTTTAAGGACAGGGGGGGCTTTGCCCCCAGGAGATGCACAGGATGCGAGCGAATGTTACGCACGAGCACAAAACTTCACAAACGGCTAACAAAGACTTAGAAATTATTCATTGTTATTATTATTATTTTAAAAAAATGCACGGGACGAAATGAAATGCTCCCCGGGACGATGGCTTTTAACCATATATTTTATTTTTATTTTTATGTATTTATTCATTTTACATTTTATATTAAATGTCTTGGTTTTTCCTCCCTCTGAAAATCCTATTAAATGTTTAACAAGCCATCCTATAATAATAAAACAGCTATTAATGTAACAATACATCCATCAATCCATTTTCTACCGCTTATTCCCTTTGGGGTCGCGGGGGGCGCTGGAGCCTATCTCAGCTACAATCGGGCGGAAGGCGGGGTACACCCTGGACAAGTCGCCACCTCATCGCAGGGCTGTAACAATACAATAAAACAAATATATTTAATGATATTCTGTGTGGAGTTTGCATGTTCTCCCCGTGACTGCGTGGGTTCCCTCCGGGTACTCCGGCTTCCTCCCACCTCCAAAGACATGCACCTGGGGATAGGTTGATTGGCAACACTAAAAATTGGCCCTAGTGTGTGAATGTGAGTGTGAATGTTGTCTGTCTATCTGTGTTGGCCCTGCGATGAGATGGCGACTTGTCCAGGGTGTACCCCGCCTTCCGCCCGATTGTAGCTGAGATAGGCTCCAGCGCCCCCCGCGACCCCGAAGGGAATAAGCGGTAGAAAATGGATGGATGGATGGATATTTTTTTCATTATTTTAACAATAGGCTTATGTATATTACTTTATATAGATTCTACAAGAAACACACAACTTAAAAAAATAAATGATTTACAATTGCACACACAAGGTTTTGTGCAGCTTCACTCATTGTAAAGGAAGATAATGTGCTTCGTACACCTGCAGGACCGCAAGCAAGGTCGCAGAGAAAATGCGGGCTGGAATTTGAGTGATGTGGCCATTTTCTATATGAACAAGTGGAATGGATTGGATACCGACGCACGGAAGGGGCTCTCTACCTTACGCTACAAAGTGAGGGGAAACTGAGTGAATAATAACATGATTATTTATTCAAACTCATATTTGGGCCACTTTATAATGAATATGTCGGCATTTATTTGTAAAAAACCCCCCAAAAAACACCAAATTATTAAGAATATTTTAGGGGGGCTTGAGCCCCCCTAAAATAGGCCTAACAACGCCAATGTCGTGCGTCATTCATTTTTTGGTCATGGTCATTAAAGTATTAGATCCGCCTCCACAAGCCCAGGGAGTGTGCATTACCACTATGTGCAGAAAACCCTCCAGAAGCGTGCGACCCAATTTGTATCACTTCTATAACTGCTGAGAAAACACAGCATAGAGACACCACTGCTTTACTTATTTCACCAAGAAGGCAAAGTGTGGCTTTGCTGGATGCAACTCTTTTTTTTATGGACCCGTAGAACATTGTAGAAATAACATAAACGAAGAAAACCCCCAGCAAAACTGGAAAATAGAGCAATAAGGCAGAATGTAGTGTCAAAAGACTGAAATGTTGATGCTAATAATTACTGTATTTTCCGGACTATAAGGCGCACTTAAAATCCTTTCATTTTTTTCAAAACTCGACATTGCGCCATAACCTAATGTACGGAATAATATTGGCTGTGCTTACTGACCTCGAAGCTATTTTATTTGGTACATGGTGAAATGATAAGTGTGACCGGTAGATGGCAGTCACACATAAGAGATACGTGTAGACTGCAATATGACTCAAGCAAACAACACAACATTTTTATATGTTCCATTGAAAGTATAGAGCATTACACACGGCGCTCAAAAATCTATCAAAATGTTTTAGTACGACTTTGGTAAGCTATGAAGCCGCACTGCTTGATGGATTGTACTGTGCTTCAACATACGAGTATTATTATGGTGTGTGTATAAGGTAAGACATATTATCTGGCGTTTTGTTTCGCAATATTATGCAAAAGCAACTTTTCTTACAGTCTGGTACCTGCTGATCTGTATTTGGGATCTGCATAAGTCCGTACCGACGCTGTAGTTGATAAGCTTCTTCTTTTTCTCTATCTTCTTGTTATTCATCCTCCACTGTTGCAATTTCTAATATAAAGTAGTGTAAAGTTCTTACTTATATCTGTCAGTGAACTCGCCGTGAAAGCGCAAAAAGATACCGGTGTGGTGAGTTATTATTATTCACCCAAGGAACTTTAGTTATTAGAGAGTTCTGGTCGGACGGTTTTTCACGGGACACATCGTTGTTGTTTCCGGATGAGGAGATGCTGCTCCGTTATTGATTGAAGTAAAGTCTGAATGTCATTAAAACAGTTAGCTCCATCTTTTGACACTTCTTCCACTCCCGTCCTTGCACGCTACATCGAAACAACAAAGATGACGGAGAAAAAGCACTGCCGAAGGTGAACCACGTAAATAAGACCGCCCACCAAACGGTGCATCCTGAAGCGACTGTCAGAAAGCGGCTTGAAGATGATCTGTAAAACAGAACCTATGCAACATATTCACCAAAGAACCACCATTACATGTTATGTAGACCACAAGGAAGTGTTTTACATTTAGAAAAATTAATATATAATATTACTCTTTTAATCCGATGCACCTTTTGTATAAAATAGACCTGACTAGACCCGCTCGTCGGCAGTTCGCCTTATAATCCGGTGCGCCCTATGGTCCGGAAAATACGGTGATAAAAACACAAATAATTGTCTCTAAATACATGTTTTAGTCTTTTTATTAGCCTATTTCATTCCATATAAAAAATATTGTTTGTTTTATATACTTGAAGGCTCCATGCCATTGTTGTGCTTTTTACAATATAATGTAAAAAACATGACGAATGCTGGTATTTATAACAATATTTACTAGCACTGTTTTATTTGTTTTGATATACCGGGAGGCTATAGAATACTGATCTTAAATATTTAAATACTTGACACCTTGAAACAGTTTTTAATAAAGTAGTGAATTTAAAAGTTTTTATTTTTATTGTAGTATCGAATAAGTCTCTAGATTCGTGGAAATTCATAGGTAGCAGTAGTGACTACTGTAATTCTAGTACCGAGACAACCTTATGACACATTAACACATAATGAGAATACTTTTTCTAAGACACAATATGTGTACCAAGATCACCCAATCACTTGGAGTTTTGAGAGTAAGATTGCTTGTTGGGTATGGCAGGTAAATAAGGGTTTCTCAACAGGATTACAAATGTTGCACCACGCTGGATGAACCATAGGATAAAGCTCTTAAATTCCTATTTGATCTTACGGTTGCAACTTCAAGGATGCTTGAAGTGATACATGACATACAATATGTGGGTTCTATAGGAATTACACACAAAGGACTCCCTTCAGCTCAGTATGAACAGCAGACCAGGGTTGTGTCATCGGTATTTTCTAGGCCAATTAGGTCGTGGTTACCGGTTTGTCATTAGATGGTCGATGATGCGGCCACTTGAGGGACAAGCGATAGAAAATGGATGGATGGATGATGCAGCCACACAGCCTGGGGGGACACCGGCGACAATGGGAAACCTTTCAGTCTCGCTGTTGTTGGCACGGACACAGTTCTCAGAACCGTCATGCAACATTCTGGAGAAAGTAATGAACTTCAGTGAAAGGGCAAAGCTTAGCCTGGTCAACTGTGTCAGAGCCGTCCTTGAGGAAGATAATAAACAGGTGCCAGTCCTTGTGGAACGTCCTGGCCTTGTAGATGAGATATCTGCGAGCTGAGATGTGGTCGATAGTTGATCTGGTGGGTACTGTATGATTACTGCATGCTGGGGTCTAGGTCTCAACCTGACTGCGGGCAGATCCCGATTTAGGAGGGTCTGGGATCCCAAACAAGATGATCTCTCTTCATTTTCCAGAACAGGAGGAAGATGCTTCACGCCTAGAATCAGGGAGCTCTTCCATAACTCATGCATGGCTGATGATGGTGATCAGCCAGTCGATCATGCAGTTCCCGCACTCCTTCAGGAACTCAGTGGTGATGCCGCTGATGCCAAGGGCCTTGTTGTTCCTGAGTTTGGAGACAATCATGGTGACCTCATATCAGGCGATGGGTTAGGTGAGGCACTGGGTCTTATAGTCTGTGGTAGCATTGGCAGTGTGGGTTGGGTGGTGGAAGTGTTTTCTGAAGTGATTGTGGCAATGTTACAGACAGGGGTCTGCAGTTGTCAATATGTAACCTTCTGTTGACTTCACTTCACTTCTTGTGAAGGCCACGGCGGTTTCACGGAGCAGGCAGTCGACTACAGACTAGTCTTTGCAGCAGGCAAAATCCTCCTTCATCCTTTGCGTGTTCGATGAAGAGATGACTAAGCTAAGACTGCGTGGTCAATATTAAGCTCATGCATGCTGGTGACCGTTCTTATCCATCCCCTATAATTTTCGGCGCAGAGACCATTGAGTTTTCGTCTTAATTTTTTACCTGGGCTAGGAAGCCACCAATTTGGGAGGCACCCTAATCAAGGCAAACAAATGGTGAGGACTGGCAGCTGGTGTCGTGAGATGCCTCTGGAGGCCACTATGGAGACGCCGTGCCATTTCCCAACCACCGCCGGTATCGAGACTTGGTCACTCTTTAGATCCACGGCTGCCATGATCCACGGCTTTGTGTCCCGCAGCTTGAGAACTATTGAGGGTTTGACGACATCTCCGACATGGAGCTCGCCAGAGAACCAACCTGCCCAACATCCTCGGTGTCCTTGCTGGGACTATGTTCGCTAAGGGGTGCCGGATCCGTCAGCGTCTCCCTGTAATTTTTGTCTGATCTTCAATAGGATTGTGCTGAAAATCTAATTTAATAAAGTACTTCTGAATCTGAATTTCTGAGACATGTCTTCTGCTGGTCTCCCATCGTGGAGTCCGACACATCTACAGCTGATTGAAAACGCAACCAAGACCTCCAGCAGATTGACCTGCTGCTCGCTGCTAAGATTCCGCCATAACTAATTGGTCGTGTTGACCACAAGAGAAAGCTGAAAGTCACAACTTATCAGCGTTAACGCAAAACAGTTTTCCATCCATTCATCCATCCATTTTCTACCACTTGTCCCTTTTTTGGGTCATAGCCTATCTCAGCTGCATTCGGGCAGGGCCAACACATTTAGTGTTGCCAATCAACCTATCCCCAGGTGCATGTTTTTGGAGGTGGGAGGAAGCCGAAGTACCCAGAGGAGAACATGCAAAGATCCCGAGCCCAGGATCGAACCCAGGAACTTCGTATTGTGAGGCACGAGCACTAAACCCTTTTCCACCATTCTGCCCTGATAACTGTTTTGTTGTGTAAAAACAATTGTCTGTGGTACATTGGTGTACATCCTTGAATCCTTCCAGGGAGTTAATGCTCCCTGTAGGGGAAAAGGTTTTCAATCAAGCTGTGGTTGGCTTACCACATAAACTTAGGTCGATAAAGTGCTGTATAATTGTCTTCTAACAATAACATTGGCAATGTTCAACATCCAGTGAGATATGCTGTTGACGTTTATTTTCGACCGTTTGTTTAAAAAAAAAAAAAAGAATCTAAAAGCACAGCCTTCTTGCAGACTTGCAATGAACCATCTTGCAGGCATACTCAGAAAGGGGGTTGAAAAAGTGACTGTGGGGGCAAAATTTACATAAAATGGACCCCCAAAGCATATCCAACAAATATTCCCTCGACCACTAGGATGTGTGTTGAATGTAGATTAGAATCATTATAGGTCCCCCACACAGCTTCTGTATGTTAAAGAGGAACTGCACTTTTTAATTTTTTTAAAATTTTGCCTATCGTTCACAATCGTTATGACAGACAAGAGAAGACATGTCTTTTTTAAAAAAAGTTTATTTTAAAGCATACTTGCCAACCTTGAGACCTCCGATTTCGGGGGGTGGGGGGCGTGGTCGGGGTGGGGCGGGGGCGTGGTTGGGGGCGGGGCTAAGAGGGGAGGAGTAGTCAATTATTTCATATATATATATATATATATATATATATATATATATATATATATATATATATATATATATATATATATATATATTTCATATATATATATATATATAACAAATACTTGACTTTCAGTGAATTCTAGCTATATATATATTTATTTTATTATATATATATATATATATATATATATATATATATATATATATATATATATATATAAAAGAAATACTTGAATTTCAGTGTTCATTTATTTACACATACACACACACATAACACTCATCTACTCATTGTTGAGTTAAGGATTGAATTGTCCATCCTTGTTCTATTCTCTGTCACTATTTTTCTAACCATGCTGAACACCCTTTCGCAGGTACCCAGAAAGGTTTCGAGTACCACCAAAAAAACTGAATCTCTGAAGACAGTATAACAATCTGTGTTAAAGGTGTACAAATACTGTTTGTATAATAAGCATGTTATTTTTTTTTAAAAAAGGAGGGTTAAGAGTTCAGTACTAAAAAAAAAAAAGAATGTGGCTTAAGTACAGTTTTTTTAATTGAGCTGCTGCATTTTTTGGTTGGGTTGTTTATTTATTTTGAGTAACTTCTATACATTTCTAAAAGGGGAATAATGTAATAGAGTGATCTATGTTTGTCTGTTGCCATCTCCTGGTGAATGTTGGCTATAGCGTACTGGGGTTACTTTTTGGTTGGCCAACGATTTACGTGGTGTTGCGCACCTGACGTCACTCAGGTCCGCATGGAGCTGGAGGGGGCGTGGCTTCCAGCTACGCCTGAATTTCGGGAGATTTTCGGGAGAAAATTTGTCCCGGGAGGTTTTCGGGAGAGGCGCTGAATTTCGGGAGTCTCCCGGAAAATCCGGGAGGGTTGCCAAGTATGTTTTAAAGATGATAAATAAACTCTTGGAAGAGGTTGTCATGATCCGTGGCGCGAATCATGTTTTGTTATTTCCTGTTGGTTTTGGACTCCCTCAGTTCCTGTTTTTTGTGCACCCTTGAGTTTGTTTTTAGTTACCATGGGTGCTTATTATTTCCACCTGTCTCTGATTGGTGTTGCGGCACGCTCACCTGTTTCCCGAGCACTAATCAGAGGCATTATTTAAGCCTGCCTTTGCCGGTCAGTCGGCCTGACTTCATTGTTTGCTACACGTAACCTGTTACGTGAGTATTTATTGTTGCCTAGTCTATGCTAAGTGGTAGCCTTAGCTTCCAGTGTGATCGGCACGTTGTTCCTTCTGCTTGCTCTCTGTTTTTGGTACTTCTATGATTTTCGAAGAATAAATCATGTTCCTACCTGCACGTCCTGTCCGGAGTGGTCCGTCTGCATCCCGGGGGAACGGACCCTGCAGTAAGCTGCGACCCCCCGTCGTAACAGATGTGGCTAATGTTAATCAATTTTTACGTATTTTGGTCGTTTTAATCATTGCCGGAAAAAATTCCGAGGCACATTTATTTCCGTTTCCATAGCAGCGCACTTCCGACTTCTGGCAACAAATGTGTCCCTACTTCTGGAGACAAAGGCGTGTGTTTCTTCTAATCATAGCAGATTTGGTAACAAACAACAAAGACGACTGTTTTTGGACAAATGAGGATTCAATATTTTTTTGAAGCTGAATATACTGAGGATGAACTGCTGCTTCACGAAGCCAGCACGAAAGAAGAGTGTGATGTTGGAGCAGACGGAAGATGAGAGAGTTAGGTGAAAGTGACCCGAAGCTGCACTTAAATGTGGAATTTGAAGACATACTATTTCAACATAAATGGAGTGCTTACCTAAATAAACCGGGAAAAAAATGTCCGTGGACAGCTGGAACAAACAGACAACTGGTAATGGAGTGAGTCACACTTTATATTGATCATGATACACGCAGCACGACATGCGTGTTATTAAAACTACAGTATATACGCTGTCTGGCTAGCTGTGTACAAACAAAATATGAAATAATACTTTACAGATATTATAATATGATTGTTCATGTTTTTCATTCAGTAACGATTGGTGTCGTATCGCATTGTGTTGTGCATTTTAATTTCCCCTTGGGGATTAATAAAGTATTTCTGATTCTGATTCTGATTACAAACTCAAACATGTTTCATGTTGACACAGTTGGGAGCTTATCTCTTGCCGTAGTTAGCGTTTACGGCTAATAACGTAGCACGGCGATATGTTTCTACAATAGAAAAACAATTCCTCAGTGCTCGCTCTTACAATAACAATGTGGCTACAGTTTGGTTATTATACAGGTTACAGAATGAAAATGAGGTATTGTTGACGTTTTTAAAGTGATTTAGAAGTGAAATTGATTGCTCCAATTAGCTGCATTGCTATCGATTTGTATTTCTGGTCTTGTCATCCTGGTTTGGACAGAAGGGTGACACGGCAGTGCAGCTGGATCAAAAGAGACGTCGGAGACGCTTTACTGAACCAAAAGTTGCTTTATTACAAGCGAGTGTCCTTATACAGGACTGCAGTTCCTGGAGGAGGTCAGGTCAAGAAAATGAGGCACTCCCAACTTGGAGAAGCCAAACCATCAGTTTTATACTCCTTCTTTCTCTGTCCGGGTGTGTGTTAATTCAGGAGAGTACAACTCGACCGTCTAAGGAGATGTTTGTGTGTAAGTGACTGGAAAACAACTGCTCTAAGTCATAACTTAAATGTTGGCATTGGGCTGAGCATGTAGTCTTTTCTCAAGGATAGGGCTATCACTTTTGCATTCCAAAGTCCCAATTAGGGCCTCTTTCGTACGAGAAGTGATCCAATCCACCTGCAAATATCAAACTAAGGGGCCTTATCTTATGTGCTCAAACTGAAATACCACTATGCAATTAAACTTTGTGGTTTGTTTTCTCTAAGATGAATATAAACATTCACCATATGCAAAACAAAATGAGTTAATTAATTCACTTCATTAGCTAACGTGTTAAGAATTAATCAATGATATACATATCATCTTCTATGTATGTATATATATATATATATATATATATATATATATATATATATATATATATATATATATATATATATATATATATATATATAATAAAAAAAATAAAAAATAAAAATAAAATAAAATAAAAAAAATAAAAAATAAAAAAAATATATATATATATATATATATATATATATATATATATATATATATATATATATATATATATATATATATATATATATATATGTCTTAATAAGGTTATCCAAAAAATAGTGCTCGATACCGTAGTAGAGCGCAATATATGTATGTGTGGGAAAAAAAATCACAAGACTATTTCATCTCTACAGGCCTGTTTCATGAGGGGGGGTACCCTCAATCATCAGGAGATTTTAATGGGAGCATTCGCATACCATGGTTTATATAGGGTACAGAGTGGGTGGGTACAGGCTGGCCTAGGGGCGTGGTGATTGGCTCATGTGTTACCTAGGAGGTGTTTCCGTCTATGGCGGCATGTTGTTACAATTTCGCTGCGCTTGTTGAGGGATGACAGGTCTGGACGGTAAATAATAAACAGTTTCTCTTTCAAGCATAGGTTGCATCTTTTATTACCACTATTGTAAGGTGTGCTGGATGCAAGAATTTGCCATGTTATTGAATATTCAACATTATTGTCTTTGAGGTCCCAAATGTGTTTGGTGAGTTCTGTGGTATTTCGCAGGTTTTTGTTCCTGAAAGAAGCCTTGTGATTGTTCCATCTGGTTTTGAATTCACCCTCGGTTAATCCTACATATGTGTCGGATGTGTTAATGTCCTTGCGTATTACCTTAGATTGGTAGACAACTGATGTTTGTAAGCACCCCCCGTTGAGGGGGCAATCAGGTTTCTTTCGACAGTTACATGCTTTGTTGGTTTTGGAGTCGCTCTGACTGGGGGTCGACGGCTCATTTGCAATTGTTTTGTTGTGGTTTGAGATGATTTGTCGTATATTGTTCATGCAGCTGTAGCTCAATTTAATGTTGTTCTTGTTGAATACTTTTCTTAGGTTGTTGTCTTTGGGAAAGTGTTTGTCAACCAGGTTGAGGAATTTGTGTCCAATGTTCGTTGAGACGTTTTTGCTGTATGGGGGGTTGTACCAGATGATGCCGTTTCGTTTTCTGTTCTTTTTTGGCTGGTTTCCTGGCGTGGGTTCATAGGTGAGGGTGAAATTGTATCCGCTTTCATCAAGGGCTTTTTGGTACGGGGGGGTTGCTTGGTCAAATTCAGCTTTGCTAGATGACAGCATCGATAGCCTTTTATTGATTCCGGTAGGTATTCTTTTCGTGGTGGTGGGTGGGTGGTTGCTGTCATGGTGCACGTATTGGAGTGTTGTGTTGGGTTTCGTGAATGGTTGGTAGCTGTTATTTCTCAGGTTGAAAGTGACGTCAACCTGATTGCCCCCTCAACGGGGGGTGCTTACAAACATCAGTTGTCTACCAATCTAAGGTAATACGCAAGGACATTAACACATCCGACACATATGTAGGATTAACCGAGGGTGAATTCAAAACCAGATGGAACAATCACAAGGCTTCTTTCAGGAACAAAAACCTGCGAAATACCACAGAACTCAGCAAACACATTTGGGACCTCAAAGACAATAATGTTGAATATTCCATAACATGGCAAATTCTTGCATCCAGCACACCTTACAATAGTGGTAATAAAAGATGCAACCTATGCTTGAAAGAGAAACTGTTTATTATCTACCGTCCAGACCTGTCATCCCTCAACAAGCGCAGCGAAATTGTAACAACATGCCGCCATAGACGGAAACACCTCCTAGGTAACACATGAACCAATCACCACGCCCCTAGGCCAGCCTGTACCCACCCACTCTGTGCCCTATATAAACCATGGTATGCGAATGCTCCCATTAAAATCTCCTGACGATTGAGGGTACCCCCCTCATGAAACAGGCCTGTAGAGATGAAATAGTCTTGTGATTTTTTTCCCCCACACATACATATATATATATATATATATATATATATATATATATATATATATATACATACAAACCCCGTTTCCATATGAGTTGGGAAATTGTGTTAGATGTAAATATAAACAGAATACAATGATTTGCAAATCCTTTTCAACCCATATTCAGTTGAATGCACTACAAAGACAAGATATTTGATGTTCAAACTCATAAACTTTTTTTTTGCAAATGATAATTAACTTAGAATTTCATGGCTGCAATACGTGCCAAAGTAGTTGGGAAAGGGTTGTTTAACACTCCGTTGTGGTATTTTAGGCTTCATAATGCGCCACACATTTTTAATGGGAGACAGGTCTGGACTACAGGCAGGCCAGTCTAGTACCCGCACTCTTTTACTATGAAGCCACGTTGATGTAACACGTGGCTTGGCATTGTCTTGCTGAAATAAGCAGGGGAGTCCAAGGTAACGTTGCTTGGATGGCAACATCTGTTGCTCCAAAACCTGTATGTACCTTTCAGCATTAATGGCGCCTTCACAGATGTGTAAGTTACCCATGTCTTGGGCACTAATACACCCCCATACCATCACAGATGCTGGCTTTTCAACTTTGCGCCTATAACAATCCGGATGGTTCTTTTCCTCTTTGGTCCGGAGGACACGACGTCCACAGTTTCCAAAAACAATTTGAAATGTGGACTCGTCAGACCACACAACACTTTTCCATTTTGCATCAGTCCATCTTAGATGAGCTCAGGCCCAGCGAAGCCGACGGCGTTTCTGGGTGTTGTTGATAAACGGTTTTCGCCTTGCATAGGAGAGTTTTAACTTGCACTTACAGATGTAGCGACCAACTGTAGTTACTGACAGTGGGTTTCTGAAGTGTTCTTGAGCCCATGTGGTGATATCCTTTACACACTGATGTCGCTTGTTGATGCAGTACAGCCTGAGGGATCGAAGGTCACGGGCTTAGCTGCTTACGTGCAGTGATTTCTCCAGATTCTCTGAACCCTTTGATGATATTACGGACCGTAGATGGTGAAATCCCTAAATTCCTTGCTTGAGAAAGCTTTTTCTTAAACTGTTCAACAATTTGCTCACACATTTGTTGACAAAGTGGTGACCCTCGCCCCATCCTTCTTTGTGAATGACTGAGCATTTCATGGAATCTACTTTTATACCCAATCATGGCACCCACCTGTTCCCAATTTGCCTGTTCACCTGTGGGATGTTCCAAATAAGTGTTTGATGAGCATTCCTCAACTTTATCAGTATTTATTGCCACCTTTCCCAACTTCTTGGTCACGTGTTGCTGGCATCAAATTCTAAAGTTAATGATTATTTGCAAAAAAAAAAAAATGTTTATGAGTTTGAACATCAAATATGTTGTCTTTGTAGCATATTCAACTGAATATGGGTTGAAAATGATTTGCAAATCATTGTATTCCGTTTATATTTACATCTAACACAATTTCCCAACTCATATGGAAACGGGGTTTGTATATATATATATATATATATATATATATATATATATATATATATATATATATATATGCAATGACCTAAATTATGTCGCCTGAAAATCTCCTGAACACTTTCGGACCTTTTTAGCAGGAGATCTTTTTTTTTCACAGGCGTGATTACATTTTGGAGTGGCGTCCTGCATTTCTGTGAAGAATTGAGGAGAGCTAATTGGGCGCCGCAGCATGTTAAGTGCCTAAACCCGTTGAAAGCACTTCATCACTTTCCATCTGTTCTACTTCTGATGGCTGCTGACCAAAGGGCAGACGCTGACATATCCATCCTTGTCACATCCTCACGCGGCGAAAACAGCCATAATGACGGATTAATTCCTTTGAGTTGTCCCTCGTACGCACGCAAACACACACGCGCACACTCAAACGCACGCGTATATACACAAATCTTTGCTAAATGGGGCTCTCCATCATCCCTGTCACCGTCTGGAAGCGGACGTTCCGCTGCTGGCTCTGTGTTCGCCCCCTGAGCCCAACGAGGCCTCGCCGAATGTGACCATGAACCTCCGCACACTTGGCGGAAAAAAAGTTTAGTTGTATTTTTGACACGCCTTGTGGCCAAATTTACCTAAAGGGGCTGTAGTTTACAGTGGCGGGTTGTGCGTTTCCCACCTAGGCCTTCAGTGATGTCCGGCTTCAATGATGACCTCTCAAAATACCATCAGTGATGTCACCACATGACCATTGCTGGAGAAATACTATACAGAAACACATTTACGCACAACAGTGTACAAAACGGGGTATTTTCTGCCGCATTTAAAAATCAATAAATTAAAAGATATCTATGTGGTACTGTCCAAATAAAAATTGTAAAAAAAACAACATATTAAACGTGAAAAAAATAAAGAAATGTCATGTTCAAACACTGATGACATCTATTAAACAGACAAGAAGCAAGGAATCATGCCGAGACAGAAATCAATTTAGCTCATGAGGAGAACGCATGGAGTTGCACACTTAGTCACAGTCTCGCCCTACGCTCTAAGGCAGGGGCGTCACTTGCTTTTAAGGACAGGGGGGGGCCAGGAGATGTGCAGGACGCGAGCGAAAAAACTTCACAAACGGCTAACAAAGACTAAAAATTATTCATTGTTATTATTATTATTTAAAAAAATGCACGGGATGAAATGAAATGCTCCCCGGGACGATGGCTTTTAACCATTTTTTTTCTTCATTTTACATTTTATATTAAATGTCTTAGTTTTTCCTCCCTCTGAAAATCCTATGAAATGTTTAACAAGCCATCCTATAATAATACAACAGCTATTAATGTAACAATACAATAAAACAAATATATTTAATTATTTTTTTCCATTATTTTAACATTAGGCTAATGTATATTACTTTATATAGATTCTACAAGAGTGATGTGGGCATTTTCTATATGAACAAGTCCAAGGACCGCAAGCAAGGTCGCAGAGAACATGCGGACTGGATTTTGAGTGATGTGGGCATTTTCTACATGAACAAGTGGAATGGATTGGATACCGACACACTAAAGGGGCTCTCTACCTTAAAGTACCAATGATTGTTACACACACACTCGGTGTGGTGAAATGTGTCCTCTGCATTTGACCCATCCCCTTGTTCACCCCCTGGGAGGTGAGGGGAGCAGTGGGCAGCAGCGGTGCCGCGCCCGGGAATCATTTTTGGTGATTTACGCTATGAAGTGAGGGGAAACTGAGTGAATAATGACAGGTTATATGATTATTTATTTAAACTCATATTCGGGCCACTTTATAATGAATATGACAGGATATATTTGTAAAAAAAATTAAATTTAAAAATAAATAAATAAATATAACACCAAATTATTTAGGGTGGCTTAAGAATATTTTAGGGGGGCTTGAGCCTCCCTAAAATAGGCCTAACAACGCCAATGCTCTAAGGTACAGCTCCCGCGTCCCTCTATTTATTCAGGAGTTCCCCAGTCAACATCACTGAGGCCGCCTCTAAAAGGAGTGGTCACACATAGGGATGGCGTGGCGAAGTTGGTAGAGTGGCCGTGCCAGCAATCGGAGGGTTGCTGGTTACTGGGGTTCAATCCCCACCTTCTACCATCCTAGTCACGTCCGTTGTGTCCTTGGGCAAGACACTTCACCCCTTGCTCCTGATGGCTGCTGGTTAGCGCCTTGCATGGCAGCTCCCGCCATCAGTGTGTGAATGTGGGTGAATGTGGAAATACTGTCAAAGCGCTTTGAGTACCTTGAAGGTAGAAAAGCGCTATACAAGTATAACCCATTTATCATTTATTTATAGCATGCAAAGCAGGTCCAGTACGCACAATACGTGACGGAATGTGCTGGGGGCCTTGTGATTTCACCTTGTCTCCGCTTCGTCTGCGTGCTGTCGTCTTATCTGCGTTGGCCGATAACATCTGCGGCTGAGGCCACCCCTCAGACAAGAAGTTTTGTCCTTGCACAGATAGGAAAAATACAGCTTGAGCACAATAGCTAATAACTATAGCAACGGACTTTAAGCATACTAAAGTTGTGTGATGTATATACATACATGGACATGATTATTCTAACAGAAATTAAATATTTGAACTCACAATTTGTAGCACTGATTCAACGCCGTATAAGCCAGTGGTACCGCTCGTAGTCGGTTGATTGGAGTGGAGGTGGCGGGCATTTCCCCATTTCATTGCCGGGACAGCTGAGCTAGGTTCTGGGCTTGGCCGACGTCGTCTCACAAGATGTTGTTTTTCTTTAAGTAATATTAATAATAATAATAGTTAGAGATGTCCGATAATGGCTTTTTTGCCGATATCCGATATTCCGATATTGTCCAACTCTTAATTACCGATTCCGATATCCACCGATACCGATATAAACAGTCGTGGAATTAACAGATTATTATACCTAATTTTGTTGTGATGTCCCGCCGGATGCATTAAACAATGTAACTTTACCATGAATTGATTAACGTGGACCCCCGACTTAAACAAGTTCAATCAATCAATCAACCGATATTTATTTATATAGCCCTAAATCACAAGTGTCTCAAAGGGCTGCACAAGCCACAACGACATCCTCGGTTCGGAGACCCATAAGGGCAAGGAAAAACTCACAACCCAGTGGGACGTCGATGTGAATGATTATGGGAAACCTTGGAGAGGACCGCAGATGTGGGTGACTTACATATACATATACATATACATAAAAATATACATATAAATATACATATACATATACATACAGGGCCGGCCCGTGGCATAGGCCGTATAGGCAAATGCTAAGGGCGCCGTCCATCAGGGGGCGCCACGCCAGTGCCACAAATGTTGGAGAAAAAAAAAAAAAAAAGAAAGTTGGTACTATTATTTCTAAATACAAAAAATAATCCCACGTTAATTAAAATGCAAAGTAAAGCCTATTTAATAGAAATATTATTTGTTACAACATTACGCCCCCCCTCCTCCCCCCGCACGGTGCGCCCCCTCCCTTCCCGTATCATGACTCTTTTTGGACGTCACCACATCAAAAAATCAACACAAGATGCCAAAACTGTCAGGTGCCCAGGGAAGAAAAAAGAGAAAAGAAGAGGAGGAGAAACGAGAAAAGACAGAGGTAGCAGGTAGGTAACGTTAGCCTACATGAAATTATTTGTCTGTTACAGAATGTGATAGTAACCTGGCTTTTTAGCATTAAGCTAATGTTACATGATTCGGCAATTGCTAATCAATAAATAGCTAGTTCTGTTTTAACGTCGGGTTAATATTGTGGAGGGGGCTAAATTGTTATGGTAAATAATAATGTAACGTTAGGTAGTACTCCCACCTTACATTCCTCAGGGACATTTCTTTCTTTCTTTACTTTATTTGGAACATGAACACACTTACATCATAATACATCACACAATTTCATATAATTTCATTTGACATCATGCCCGAAAAGGAGTAGGAAGAAGCAAAGCTTATTTAATCCTACCCCTTTCCCACTTCAAAGCGTTTACAAATATATAGAATCATTTACTGACCTTTTTATATAATAAAATAACATCTATGAATTAGTATACAACAGTTTTGTAATATGTAATTAATTCATTAATTCAGTCATTTTTAACATACTGAGATGAAGAATATCTTATTTTCAATAAGGTTGAAAGTATTTCTCATAATTCTTCTTCTTTGTACTCTGTAAGCACTATTATTTTGAACAACCTGGATCATATCAGTACAATTTTTAACTTCTTTACTTAATCCATTCCATAATTTAATTCCACATACTGATATGCTAAAAGTTATAAGTGTTGTACGTGCATATAAATGTTTGTATTAGATCTTTTAAGCAGGTGTTTTTTGTTTACATTGTTATTGCCTTCTGGTTAGCTAATGTTTGCCCTGCAGGTAATCGTCACTTTTCCACCCCTTTATATATTAGGTATAGTTGTAAGTAAAAAAAAAAGGTCAAAGACAAAGCTATTCGGGTTCTTGTGAGTATATACACTTCACTGCCGATGTGGGGGGGTGCCACCTAAAATCTTGCCTAGGGCGCCAGATTGGTTAGGGCCGGGCCTGTATACATATACATATAAATATACATATACTTATACATAAAAATATACATATACATATAAATATGCATATACATATACATATGCATATAAATATACATATACATATAAATATACATATACATATAAATATACATATACATGTACATATAAATATAAATATACATATACATATAAATATACATATGCATATACATATACATATGCATATAAATATACATATAAATATACATATAAATATACATATGCATATACATATACATATAAATATACATATAAATATACATATACATAAAAATATACATATACATATACGTATAAATATGCATATACATATGCATATAAATATACATATACATATACATATAAATATACATATACATATAAATATACATATACATATAAATATACATATACATATAAATATAAATATACATATACATATACGTATACATATAAACATACATATACATATACATACACATATACATATACATATACATATAAATATGGATATACATATACATATACATATACATATACATATACATATACATATACATATACATATACATATACATATACATAGACGCCCGCATTGTTGATTCTGTGCTGATTTGGTACAGCATAGCAACATAAGCTAGCTGAATTCTGATTGGATAAAAACTCTAACCTAAAAACAACAGTATCAGTGATTTTAGATGCCAGCCGGTATCATTCCACACTTGTTTCTTTCTTGCTGATATTGGAGCGATATTTGATATCAAAACCAGCCATAGTAAATGCTGTAATATTCTGTGCAGCTTCCAGTGCAGTGTGTATTCTCGTAGTCTCTCTGAACAAGCTACAGTAAAACACACACACACACACACACACACACACACACACACACACACCAAAACCCAACAGTCCTATTTCTTTAATCAGAGAATACTTGACTGCCTGCATACTTTTTCATTAAAAGCCAGAACTAATCCCCGAGGTGTCCGATGAATAAAACAGGCATAAGTCAAATCAGGGAAAATTTGCAGTACTGTCTTGTTATTTTACAAAGGCTGGTTTTATTACCGCGCCTCTTTGATCACATCACAAAAGCTTCGAAGATCAAGGATATTCAAGTCCGAACGCGATGGAAACTGACAAGATATCTCTAAAGATGTTAAATATTTGTTCAGAAATTGCCAAGGAAAAAAAAATGCCTGGTGAAGTTAAAGATAATCCAAATAGTGAGAGGAAGAAATTGTGATTTTAGTGAGTATAGATCGCTCTCCGGTCCCACGTGTCTTCTTCCCATGGATCTTTTTGGAACAACATATCTTTGTAAGCTTCCCCAGCTCTCCAGGGTATTTTTTTTATTCTTTTTCTTGTAATCCTCAGACAGACTCAAGTAAAGTTGTTTTTCTCTTTGTCTATACCTTAGTAATTATCTGTATTTCTGGCTCCCTTATTAGCAGACAGACGCTTTTATAATAGGATGCGTTTCTCATGCAATTAAACTCAGAACAGTAAATTGGATTGTTAACATCAAGGTGTCATTAAATTGATGCTTGTATCTTGTCTTCATGCTCAAATGAGTAAAGTCTGAACATACATTGTTGGCTATGAAGCAGTTTCTTAAGCAAACAATGGGCCCCGAGTTGTAATGCAATTTTCCACCACTTGTGGCAGTAATGACAATCTCAAACAAACAGAAGAAGCAGGCACAAGACATTGATACAACGTTGATTATACAAGCTTTGTCCTTTAAAAGTGCCTTCGAAACAACGTTGCAAAATAGTTGTGTTTGTAAATTGACGCAACGTTGAAGTCTAACGTTGGATCCACGTTGTTGGTTGGGAAATGACCAAAAATTCAATGGTCAAATCAAGGACAGAACCCGACATTGAATACACGTTGTCAAAAAGCATGCTGTTTAAATGTTGTATTTGTGTTGTAGAATATTGGTTGGGAAATTACCAAAATTCAATGATCAAATCAACGTCACAATCTGACATTGAATAAACATCGTCAAAAAGCATGTATTTGTGTTGTAGAATATTGGATGGGAAATGACCAAAATTCAATAATCAAATGAAGGTCACAACCTGACATTGAATAAGCGTAGTCAAAAAGCATGTTGTTTCAACGTTGTATTTGTGTTGTAGAATATTGGTTGGGAAACGACCAAAATTCAACGGTCAAATCAACGCCACAACCTGACATTGAATAAACATCGTCAAAATCATGTTGTTTCAACTTTGTATTTGTGTTGTAGAATATTGGTTGGGAAATGACCAAAATTAAATTGTCAAATCAACGTCAGAACCCGACATTGATTAAACGTTGTCAAAAAGCTTGTTGTTTCAATGTTTTATTTGTGTTGTAGAATATTGGTTGGGAAATGACCAAAATTCAATGGTCAAATCAACGCCACAACCTGACATTCAATAAACGTTGTCAAAAGCATGTTGTTTCAACATTGTTTTTGTGTTGTAGAATATTGGTTGGGAAATTACCAACTTTCAATTGTCAAATCAACGTCAGAACCTAACATTGATTAAACATCGTCAAAAATCATGTTGTTTCAACGTTGTATTTGTGTTGTAGAATATTATTTGGGAAATGACCAAAATTCAATGATCAAATCAACATCAGAACCCAACATTGATAAAACATCGGCAAAAAGCGTGTTTTTCAACGTTGTGTTTGTGTGGTTGAATATTGGTTGAGAAATGACCAAAATTCAATGGTCAAATCAACGCCACAACCTGACATTGAATAAACGTCGTCAAAATCATGTTGTTTCAACGTTGTATTTGTGTTGTAGAATATTGGTTGGGAAATTACCAAAATTCAATTGTCAAATCAACGTCAGAACCTGACATTGATTAAGCGTTGTCAAAAAGCTTGTTGTTTCAACGTTTTATTTGTGTTGTAGAATATTGGTTGGGAAATGACCAAAATTCAATGGTCAAACCAACGTCAGGACCCGATATTGATTAAATGTCGTCAAAAAGCGTGTTTTTCAACGTTGTATTTGTGTTGTAGAATATTGGTTGGGAAATGACCAAAATTCAATGGTCAAATCAACGCCACAACCTGACATTCAATAAACGTTGTCAAAAGCATGTTGTTTCAACGTTGTTTTTGTGTTGTAGAATATTGGTTGGGAAATTACCAACTTTCAATTGTCAAATCAACTTCACAACCCGACATTGATTAAACATCGTCAAAAATCATGTTGTTTCAACGTTGTATTTGTGTTGTAGAATATTGGTTGAGAAATGACTAAAATTCAATGATCAAATCGACGTCACAACCAGACATTAAATAAACGTCTGCAAAAAGCATTTTGTTTTAACGTTGTATTTGTTTTGTAGAATAGTAGTTGGGAAATGACTAAAATTCAATGATCAAATCAACGTCACAACCTGACATTAAATAAACGTCTGCAAAAAGCATTTTGTTTTAACGTTGTATTTGTTTTGTAGAATATTGGTTGGGACATGACTAAAATTCAATGATCAAATCAACGTCACAATCTGACGTCGTCGAAAAGCATGTTGTTTCTGTCATGTCTGTGATCATGTTTTTGTTTGGCTATGTTCTGTTTGGGTTTTGGACTCTTTTTAGTTCCTGTTTGTGCACTCTTGTTTGTTTTGTTTCCATGACAACTTATTAGTTTCACCCGTTTCTCATTTGGACACACGCACCTGTGTTAATCATGTCACTACTATTTAAGCCTGTTCAGTTGGTCGTCCTGGCGACATTACCTTACATTTATTTCATGTCCATAGTTTTCCCTTTGTGGTAGTTTTTGTTTCATAGTCAAGTTTGCATTTCCGCCTTGTGCGCGCCTTTTGTTTGTACCTTTTTATAGTTATTATTAAATCATGTCCTTACCTTCACGCCATGTCCGCTCCAATTTCTTTGCATCTCGGGAAAACAAACCCCGCCATAGTCCAAGTCCTGACAGTTTCAACATTGTATTTGTGTTGTAGAATATTGGTTGGAAAATGACCAAAATTCAATGGTCAAATCAACGCCACAACCTGACATTGATTAAACGTTGTCAAAAAGCATGTTGTTTCAACGTTACGTTTGAGTTGCTCGACGTCACAACCTAAGTGTGCCTACTGGGTAAAGTCATAGAGCGCACAAATTATGACTAAAACAGTGAAGCTGTTTGCACTTTAGTTTTATCGACAGTTTATTTAAGAAACATACACATTGATATGATTAATCTAATTATTATTTATTTTAGCACTGAATAATTGTATGTAAATATATTTTTCATCAGTTTTTATGAGTCCCTTCTTTTGCAATGAACAATATTTGATTCGTATTTATTTTTGTAATCAGCCTGACCTAAGCCTTGATAATAATCTTTGTGACTAACACATGCTTTCCTATCATTTGACAAGGTTTATCCTGTTACACTGTAAGTATGTTAGATATAATTATTAAATACGATGATTAAAAATTAAGAATAGGATTACTAATTCAGTGTAAATATTTGAGTGGGCCCCAGGCCCCTTTGGGGTAAAAAAGTTGGGCCACAAAGTCAAAAAGGTAAAGAACACTGAAACTAAGTTTCAGTGGTCATTAGCTGATGCATGCTACAGTATGTTTGTATTTACCAATACAACCTCAACATACTCCTCCACTAATGCACTTTGAGTCTTCTCTCCCACACAAAAAAACAAATAGTAGACTTTGCAGAACTTTGGCACCTTTTAGCAGTAACACCATTTGATATGCAGCGAGCTACAACACATCATTTTCCATGCTCTCTGCTTTTAAAGAGCCCTCCCGCGGAGAAAAGTGACGCCATCCGTTGTTTCCTGCCACCCCCCAGCGCCCCGAAACGCTAATGTTCACTGAGAAATGTGCACTGGATGTCTGCTGGAGGAATAAAACGATGCGTTTGTAGGATTGTTGGCCAGCTCTGGTTAGAGGCCTAATATTAGCATGGCACAGGTTCAGCCTGTCAGGAAATTGGAGTAAAAACCCGTTTCCCGAGCAAGAAGTCAAGTGAAAAGTAGGAGGAACATGCCGCACATGCTCTGTTGTTGCCTGTGGAAATAGTAATATATACATCATTTGGCTTTGAGGTATTTCCAGAGCTCCGAAAATAGTCCAATCATAAAACCTGTGTGAGAATATTCCCCAGGTTTTGTCCCGTTTGTTTGTGCAGCAAAAATGTTCGTTTCTCAAAAACATTTTTGACTAGTGATGTCATCCAGCAACCCCACCTTGTCAACAACACTGTCAGGTGCAAACACTGATGACATCTATTAAACAAGACAAGAGGCAAAGAATTAAACAGAGACAGAATTCAATTTGGACTCAATATTGAGGAGAGTCGTCTGTACACTGTACCCTTTACACTATCTCAGCACGCTCTGCCAAAAGATTGCACGCCTCCTTCTTTTATTTTGGACCCACCGCTGTTTCCAAAGGACAAAGGTTCGTAAAATAGTTTAAAAAGAGGTCCATAAAATAGTTCAAAAAGAGTTCTATAAAATAGTTCAAAAAGAGTTCCATAAAGTAGTTCAAAAAGAGTTCCATAAAGTAGTTCCAAAAGAGTTCGTAAAATAGTTCAAAAAGAGGTCCATAAAATAGTTCAAAAAGAGTTCGTAAAATACTTCAAAAAGAGGTCGTCTGGAAATTGGGCAGATCCTGCCATCTCTCCGCTTTGAAGTCCTTGGGTTAGAACAATATATTTCTGTTGATTACCATACATGAGAGAAAACAGAAACACCTTCATGTGGCTTTCCCCCTTACACAGTGGAGTTTTACGAGTCTTCTTCTTGGTAGGTTTCAAAGACACTTTTTGTCTTCTTGTCCCGTTTGTTTGTGGGGCAAAAATGTTCGTTTCGGTTTTTACGTTATTCTCAAAAACATTTTTGACTAGTGATCTCATCCAGCAACCCCACCTTGTCAACAACACTGTCAGGTGCAAACACTGATGACATCTATTAAACAAGACAAGAGGCAAAGAATTAAACAGAGACAGAATTCAATTTGGACTCAATATTGAGGAGAGTCGTCTGTACACTGTACCCTTTACACTATCTCAGCACGCTCTGCCAAAAGAGTGCACGCCTCCTTCTTTTATTTTGGACCCACCGCTGTTTCCAAAGGACAAAGGTTCGTAAAATAGTTTAAAAAGAGGTCCATAAAATAGTTCAAAAAGAGTTCCATAAAATAGTTGAAAAAGAGTTCCATAAAATAGTTGAAAAAGAGTTCCATAAAGTAGTTCAAAAAGATTTCCATAAAGTAGTTCCAAAAGAGTTCGTAAAATAATTCAAAAAGAGGTCCATAAATTAGTTCAAAAAGAGTTCGTAAAATACTTCAAAAAGAGGTCGTCTGGAAATTGGGCAGATCCTGCCATCTCTCCGCTTTGAAGTCCTTGGGTTAGAACAATATATTTCTGTTGATTACCATACATGAGAGAAAACAGAAACACCTTCATGTGGCTTTCCCCCTTACACAGTGGAGTTTTACGAGCCTTCTTCTTGGTAGGTTTCAAAGACACTTTTTGTCTTCTTGTCCCGTTTGTTTGTGGGGCAAAAATGTTCGTTTCGGTTTTTACGTTATTCTCAAAAACATTTTTGACTAGTGATGTCATGCAGCAACCCCACCTTGTCAACAACACTGTCAGGTGCAAACACTGATGACATCTATTAAACAAGACAAGAGGCAAAGAATTAAACAGAGACAGAATTCAATTTGGACTCAATATTGAGGAGAGTCGTCTGTACACTGTACCCTTTACACTATCTCAGCACGCTCTGCCAAAAGATTGCACGCCTCCTTCTTTTATTTTGGACCCACCGCTGTTTCCAAAGGACAAAGGTTTGTAAAATAGTTTAAAGAGAAGTCCATAAAATAGTCCAAAAAGAGTTCCATAAAATAGTTGATAAAGAGTTCCATAAAATAGTTCAAAAAGAGTTCCATAAAGTAGTTCCAAAAGAGTTTGTGAAATAGTTCAAAAAGAGGTCCATAAAATAGTTCAAAAAGAGGTCGTCTGGAAATTGGGCAGATCCTGCCATCTCTCTACTTTGAAGTCCTTGGGTTAGAACAATATATTTCTGTTGATTACCATACATGAGAGAAAACAGAAACACCTTCATGTGGCTTTCCCCCTTACACAGTGGAGTTTTACGAGCCTTCTTCTTGGTAGGTTTCAAAGACACCTTTTGTCTTCTTGCCAGGAACTCATTTCGACACAAAGTATTGTGGTAATTTAGATAGAATTATTCTGACAAACACCCTTACCTTCCTCTCACTCCTTGTCAAATATGTAAAAAAAAAAAAAGAAAAAAAGAAAGTCCATTGCTTATTTTGTTTATTTTTTTCGTTTTATTCTTCATTGTTTTCATTTTGTAATAATGGCTGCTATAGCATTGTATTGGATCAGGCTTCCGCTTGTATTTTGCATTTTTGAAATAAAAATATATCAAATCAAAACTTTGTCCCGTTCGTTTGTACTATGTTTTTTTTCGCCCAACTATTTCAGTTTTTAATTTTTTTTTTTAATTTTTTAAGGACAATGTGCAGTTACATTGAAAATATGGCTGCACCATACTAATGTCCAACTGTAGTCCTTCGAAGGCACATTTATCATCCACAATTAAAAATTACACAACAAGATCAAAAATATATAAGAATTAAATTTCACAATTGTCAGGTTCAAACACCGATGACATCTATCAAACAGACAAGAAGCAAGGAATCAGGCAGAGACAGAGTTACATATTACTCATGAGGAGAGACGTATTGGGCTGTACACTCAGTTACATGTCCAACTGTAGTCCTTTGAAGGCACATTTAGCATCCACAATTAAAATCACGCAACAAGATTAAAAATATATAAGAATTCAAATACACAATTGTCAAGTTCAAACACCGATGACATCTATTAAACAGACAAGAAAGCAAGGAATCAGGCAGAGACACAGTTCAATTTTACTCATGAGGAGAGACGTATTGAGCTGTACACTCAGTTACAGTTCCAAACTACGCTCTAAGGCACAGCCCACGTTCTCCCCTATTTATTCGGGAGGTCCCTGGTTACATCACTGAGGCTGCTTCTGAAGGAAGGGGGGTAATTTCAGCAGCCCCAGTTAGACACAAAGTATGATTATTCAGAAATGGAATTGTGCTGACACTCGTGATATCGCCCTGTCCCTGCTTTGTCTGCGTCAAGGTACTCAATGTTCGCCCTTGGCAGTCAGCAGGCCGGGGTCTGGACACAAACACTGACACGAGACGACTCGCAATCCAAGATTGCAAGTTGTCCCTTTGCACAGATAGAAAAGTACAACTTCAGCACAATTGATAATAACTATAGCAACGGCCTGTAAGCATAAGAGTTGTGTGATAACTTATACATAATTATTCTAACAACAATAAAAACTAATTCAAAATAACAGTGCAATAGAGCGAGAGCTAGTGACAAATAAGCGTGCAATGTCGTCAAGTTACGGCATTTTAGCAGCGTTACCGTATTTTTCGGACTATAAGGCGCACTTAAAATCCTATTTTTTTCTCAAAACTCGACTTAAGCAGTGCGCCTAATGTAAGGTACACATTTGGTTGAGCTTACCCACCTCGAAGCAATTTTTTTTTGTTACATGGTGAAATAATAAGTGTGACCAGTAGATGGCAGTCAAACATAGGAGATAAGTGTAGGCTGCACCATTTGATGTGCTTCAACATACGAGTACTATTATGGTGTTTGTATAAGGTAAGTCATATTATCTGGCGTTTTGTTTCGCAACATTATGGAAAAGCAAATTTTCTTACCTTCTGGTACCTGCTGATCTGTATTTGGGCTCTGCATAAATCCTGAAAAATTGCGCAATACTGTAGTCGATAAGCTTCTTCTTTATCCCTGTCTTCTTGTTATTGGACATTCATCTGAAGTCAATCAAATCTGTGCTTGACTATCCCAAAACAGCACAATTTTAACATGTAACCCTCCTTCTAAAAAGAAAACAAACTTTTAGATAACACACATTGTTTGGAAATCAATACAGCAGGATGTGGTGCAAACAACTACAGCAGTTTTATGGAAAAAAATGTGATAATATTGTTCAATATTTACTTTTGGTAGCAGGTATTTGTAGGTGTCTCCTACACCCCGCTTCTTTATCCTGTAACAAAAGTTACGAGGAAATTGTTGTTCATGTTGCACACAGACATAATTGAGTGACGGACCGTAGTGGTCAGAGTAGCCAACAGGCGATATGTATATCTGTATACAAAAGGTAATGCCTGATTGTCCAGTTTGTTGGGTCAGGACGAGACAGAACTGTCAAACAGCACTGGCAGCTTCTCAATATTTTCATGGATACATGTTCGGTGTTTGAATATTTATGGCTGCATGCCGCAGAACATATTTCTAATGGTTTGTTTCTATGATTTGGCCATCCCCTTATGGTCAATAGCACTAACTTTCTCAATTCCGGTGGTCGTAGGGCAAGATTGGGTCGATCTCTAAGCGTACGTTTGTTTCTTGCGTAAACGAAGCAGGGACAACAAGTGCGACAATATATGAACTCTTTATTGCTCATACTGTACAACCCTGACGCAAATATTACTTCAACTGACGGCGAACAGTTTTTAAACTCAAATTATGCTCGTAACTCAAAGCAAGTAAAACATGTCAACCTGGAAGCGGAAGTGAAGTCAACAAAAAAATGCCCATCCATCTTCCTCCGCTTATCCGAGGTCGGGTCGCGGGGGCAGCAGCCTAAGCAGGGAAGCCCAGACTTCCCTCTCCCCAGCCACTTCGTCCAGCTCTTCCTGTGGGACCCCGAGGCGTTCCCAGGCCAGCCGGGAGATATAGTCTTCCCAACGTGTCCTGGGTCTTCCCCGCGGCCTCCTACCGGTCTGACGTGCCCTAAACACCTCCCTAGGGAGGCGTTCGGGTGGCATCCTGATCAGATGCCCGAACCACCTCATCTGGCTCCTCTCGATGTGGAGGAGCAGCGGCTTTACTTTGAGCTCCTCCCGGATGGCAGAGCTTCTCACCCTATCTCTAAGGGAGAGCTCCGCCACCCGGCGGAGGAAACTCATTTCGGCCGCTTGTACCCGTGATCTTGTCCTTTCGGTCATAACCCAAAGCTCATGACCATAGGTGAAAATGGGAACGTAGATCGACCGGTAAATTGAGAGCTTTGCCTTCCGGCTCAGCTCCTTCTTCACCACAACGGATCGATACAGCGTCCGCATTACTGAAGACGCCGCACCGATCCGCCTGTCAATCTCACGATCCACTCTTCCCTCACTCGTGAACAAGACTCCGAGGTACTTGAACTGCTCCACTTGGGGCAAGATCTCCTCCCCAACCCGGAGATGGCACTCCACCCTTTTCCGGGCGAGAACCATGGACTCGGACTTGGAGGTGCTGATTCTCATCCCAGTCGCTTCACACTCAGCTGCGAACCGATCCAGTGAGAGCTGAAGATCCTGGCCAGATGAAGCCATCAGGACCACATCATCTGCAAAAAGCAGAGACCTAATCCTGCAGCCACCAAACCAGATCCCCTCAACGCCTTGACTGCGCCTAGAAATTCTGTCCATAAAAGTTATGAACAGAATCGGTGACAAAGGGCAGCCTTGGCGGAGTCCAACCCTCACTGGAAACGTGTCCGACTTACTACCGGCAATGCGGACCAAGCTCTGGCACTGATCATACAGGGAGCGGACTGCCACAATCAGACAGTCCGATACCCCATACTCTCTGAGCACTCCTCACAGGACTTCCCGAGGGACACGGTCGAATGCCTTCTCCAAGTCCACAAAGCACATGTAGACTGGTTGGGCAAACTCCCATGCACCCTCAAGGACCCTGCTGAGAGTATAGAGCTGGTCCACAGTTCCACGACCAGGACGAAAACCACACTGTTCCTCCTGAATCCGAGGTTCGACTATCCGGGAAGACTGAGGAGTGTGATCCCACGATAGTTAGAACACACTCTCGGGTGTGTTCTAACAAAAAAATGCTTCAAAGTAAAAGCATAATGGGCACAAACATGGAGGGATTATTAACAGTATCTTCAAGGTGGTTAGCATTTGAAAGTTGGGATTTTCTTTTTCTTTTTCAGTACTAAATATGCCCTGAACTGGTGGTCGAAATTGCTCTTGACCCAGGGAAACTTAAACCTGTTCAATAGTGGGACAGATAGTCCACACCTGCCACCAGGAGAGGAGTTTAACTGGTCCTAAAGAATATCACAGTTGTTCTAAAACTGAGTAATGGCTGCTCTAACACTGGTTGACATTGATTTGTGAGAAAAGCAAAAACTGCTAAACTGTGTCAAATCGTGGGCCTTTGTTGAGTGATAAGTCAAGTATGAGCGATAAATGACGAGTCAGCTGGATGCAGACGGTTTGGCGAATGTTGGTTGAAGTGGGAATGCGCCGTGAAATGAGTTTCAGAGCTTGGCCATACTTCATTTATTACGAAGCCAGCAGGATGTCTTTTTTTTCATACTGATTAAAGTAGCAGACATGTTGAAGGAACATTTAATAATTACTACAAGCATGGTGCATTCATCGATTTGTCCACCATTTTTTGAGCTAATGAGTTGACATAAACAATATCAACGTTTCAGCATCTCATTAGAATGGTCAATCTTGATTACCTTTTTGTTCGACTCGCCCTCAGCATTGGTAACCGAAGCTACGCCTCAATTTCAATTAGAGGTGGGCAAATCGATCCCATTATTGATAGCATCGATACCAAGGTGAGTATTGGTATTGGATTTTTCATATTCGGTCAGTGCATCTTTATTATCACACTTTATATCGGACGCAAACATGGCCCACAGCATGAATGGACAGGTAATCAATTTTAATCACAATATCGATTTGGGCTTTTCATGATCATAAAAATACTATAATTGAAAAAAAAAAAACAGACTGATGGGCTTTGCAATATGCATGCAAATGTCTGAGCTTCTCACGGTGAAAGGGATGAGGAGCGTATGAGTGGGAAAAACTGCTAGAAGTTTGGAATCTCACCATGGTTGCTACGTTTTTTTTGATACAACTTTAGTACGTCTAATCAATAATCACTAAAATCAACAAAACAAATAGGGCGTTTTCGTGTTAAAATAGTGGCGAACGGAATTAAAGAATTGGCCAGTAAAACTGAATCCGCTGTTAAACGCAGAATATCACAGAAATTGACTTAAATGTTTGTGAAATTATTTCTTTGTGAGGAGAAAGAACATTTGTTTGGGACCGCTCATTCATCCCCGACACACTCAAACGCCCCGTCCTGAACTAATTCCAGTCATTCTTTCAATCCAAACTCAAAACCATCTACAGCACCTTGACCCCAACTATCACCACCTCACCTCTTAGCCTCAAACACATTTCCTACCGATGTCCCAATCCGATATAGTTAATCCTTTAAATAAATCCAAACTTGTATAAGATTGCCTCCCGTCCATCACCTCACTTATTACTGATTTAACTAACTCTTCCCTCACCTCTGGTTTTGTTCCTTCCTCAATCGAAACTGCCTCAGTCAGACCCATCCTCAAAAAACCGGGACTTGACCCTGAAACCATTAACTTCTGGCCTATCTCCAACCTCCCTTTTCTGTCAAAAACATTAGAACATGCAGTGGTAGGACAAATAACAACTCCCCTCAACATCAATAATTCCAATCATTCTTTAAATCCAAACTCAAAACCATCTATAGAACCTTGACCCCAACTATCACCACCTCACCTCACCTCTTAGCCTCGAACACATTTCCTACCGATGTCCCAATCTGATATAGTTAATCCTTTAAATAAATCCAAACTTGTAAAACATTGCCTCCCGTCCGTCACCCTACTGATATAACTAACTCTTCCCTCACCTACGGTTTTCTTCATCCCTCATTCAGAACTTCCTCAGTCACACCCATCCTCAGAAAACCTGGACTAGACCCTGAATCCATAAGCAACTTCTGGGTCATATCCAACCTTCCTTTTCTGTCAAAAATATTGGAATGTGCAGTGGCAGGACAAATAACAACTCCCCTCAACATCAATAATTCCAATCATTCTTTAAATCCAAACTCAAAACCATCTACAGAACCTTGACCCCCACTATCACCACCTCACCTCACCTCTTAGCCTCAAACACATTTCCTACCGATGTCCCAATCTGATATAGTTAATCCTTTAAATAAACCCAAACTTGTAATAGATTGACTCCCGTCCGTCACCCCACTGATATAACTAACTCTTCCCTCTCCTCCGGTTTTCTTCCTTCCTCATTCAAAACTGCCTCAGTCACACCCATCCTCAGAAAACCTGGACTTGACCCTGAAACCATTATGAACTTCTGGTCCATCTCCAACCTCCCTTTTCTGTCAAAAATATTGGAATGTGCAGTGGCAGGACAAATAACAACTCCCCTCAACATCAATAATTCCAGTCACTCTTTAAATCCAAACTCAAAACCATCTATAGAATCTTGACCCCCACTATCACCACCTAACCTCACCTCTTAGCCTCGAACACATTTCCTACCGAGGTCCCAATTTGATATAGTTAATCCTTTAAATAAATCCAAACTTGTAAAAGATTGCCTCCCGTCCGTCACCCCACTGATATAACTAACTCTTCCCTCACCTCTGGTTTTGTTCCTCCCTCATTCGAAACTGCCTCAGTCAGACCCATCCTCAGAAGAACCTGGACTTGACCCTGAATCCATTAGCAACTTCTGGCCCATTTCCAACCTCCCTTTTCTGTTAAAAATACTGGAGCGTGCAGTGGCAGGACAAACAACAACTCCTCTCAACATCAATAATCTCCCCGATCCTTTTCAGTCTGGTTTCCGTTCCCACCATAGCACTGAAACAGCCCTCATCAAAGCCACAAATGACTTCCTCCTCACATCTGACACCGGCCACCTGAAATCTCCTCATTCTTCCGGATCTCACCGCAGCTTTTGGCTTTATAAATCACTCCATCCTTCTCTCCCGCCCTAGAAACTTCCCTTAATATCCCCGGCACTGAGCTGTCCTCTTATAAATCCTACCTGACCGACAGACAGCAATTCATATCCATCAACAACTGCCCCCTGTCCCAAGGTGTCGCCCAAGGTTCAGTACTTGGCCCTCTCCTCTTCACCCTGCACATCCTCCCACTTGGACAAATACTATGTCAACATGGCCTCAACTATCACTGCTATGCTGAAGACATTTAGATCGACACAACCCAAAACCAGTGAAGTTTGCACCTTGTGTAAATGGTAAATAAAAACAGAATACAATGATTTGCAAATCATTTTTAACTTATATTCAATTGAATAGACTGCAAAGACAAGATACTTAACGTTGGAATTGGTAAACTTTGTTATTTTTTGCAAATATTAGCTCATTTGGAATTTGGGGTTGGGAGGGCGTGCAGTCCTTCCGAGCTCATCTAAGAAGGACTGATGCAAAGTGGAAAAGTGTTCTGTGGTCTGATGAGTCCACATTTCAAATAGTTTTTGGAAACTGTGAACGTTGTGTCCTCCGGACCAGGGGCGTCACTAGCTTTTAAAGACAGGGGGGGCTTAGCCCCCAGGAGATGCACAGGATGCGAGCGAACGTAGGGCACGAGCACAAAACTTCACAAATGGCTAACAAAGACTTAGAAATGATTCATTGTTATTATTTCAGTCGGTTTATTTTCAATCTGTGTTCAGTACAACAACAAACATGGGTTTGCACAGTGACATTTTGTTTACAGCATCAACAAGAAACAATTACTTGCATGATGATTATTATTATTATCTACTGATGATAGTCATATGTGAATGAGCTCAGCTCCTGTTCTCCTCCATGTGTAAAGTGAGAAACACAGCTGATGCTCCAGAAGGAAGTAACCCCAAAGATAGCAAATGGTAAAAAAGAGTGCACATTTAACTTTATAAATAATCAGGACCTTAATGATGCATTTCAGGCTAACTAGCTAACTAAGTAGCAGCATTGTTTTAGAGCGGGAATGTCAACTTTTTGTCAAACACAGACCTAGTGTAAAGTGGAGCTAATGCATTTTACTACAAGCAGTGATGAATACTTACTTTCTTGAAAAAGTTTCTTATGTCCATTTTGCATCCGTTCACATTCTTGTTCTGCAGTGCTGTGTGCTAATGTGCTTCGTACACCTGCAGGACCGCAAGCAAGGTCGCGGAGAAAATGCGGACTGGATTTTGAGTGATGTGGGCATTTTCTATATGAACAAGTCCAAGGACCGCAAGCAAGGTCGCATAGAAAATGCGGACTGGATTTTGAGTGATGTGGGCATTTTCTATATGAACAAGTCCAAGGACCGCAAGAAAGGTCGCATAGAAAATGCGGACTGGATTTTGAGTGATGTGAGCATTTTCTATATGAACAAGTCCAAGGACCGCAAGCAAGGTCGCATAGAAAATGCGGACTGGATTTTGAGTGATGTGGGCATTTTCTATATGAACAAGTGGAATGGATTGGATACCGACACACTAAAGGGGCTCTCTACCTTACGCTATGAAGTGAGGCGAAACTGAGTGAATAATGACAGGTTATATTATTATTTATTTAAACTCATATTCGGGCCTTTTTATAATGAATATGTCGGCATGTATTTGTAAAAAAAAAAAATATATATATATAATTTATATATATATAAAACCAAATTATTTAGGGGGGCTTAAGAATATTTTAATAGGCCTAACAACGCCAATAATCCGGACCAAAGACGAAAAGAACCATCCGGACTGTTAAAGGCGCAACGTTCAAAAGCCAGCATCTGTGATGGTATTGGGGGTGTATTAGTGCCCAAGGCATGGGTAACCAAGCCACACTCTGCACGTGTTACAACAGCGTGGCTTCGTAGTAAAAGACTGCGGGTACAAGACTGACCTGCCTGTAGTCCAGACCTGTCTCCCATTGAAAATGTGTGGCGCATTATGAAGCGTAAAATACCACAACGGAGACCCCCGGACTGTTGAACAACTTAAGCTTTACATCAAGCAAGAACGGGAAATAATTCCACCTGAAAAGCTTCAAAAATTGGTCTCCTCAGTTCCCCGTTTACTGAGTGTTGTTAAAAGGAAAGGCCATGTAACACAGTGGTAAAAAAACCCCTGTGGCAACTTTTTTGCAAAGTGTTGCTGCCATTAAATTCTAAGTGAATGATTAGTTGCAACAAAAAAAAGTTTCTCAGTTCGAACGTTAAGGATCTTGTCTTTGCAGTCTATTCAATTGAATATAAGTTGAAAAGGATTTGCAAATCATTGTATTCTGTTTTTATTTACCATTTACACCATACTTGCCAACCTTGAGACCTCCGATTTCGGGAGGTGGGGGGGCGTGGTCGGGGTGGGACGGGGGCGTGGTTGGGGGCGGGGCTAAGAGGGGAGGAGTATATTTACAGCTAGAATTCACCAAGTCAAGTATTTCATATATCCATCCATCCATCCATTTTCTACCGCTTATTCCCTTTTGGGGTCGCGGGGGGCGCTGGAGCCTATCTCAGCTACAATCGGGCGGAAGGCGGGGTACACCCTGGACAAGTCGCCACCTCATCGCAGGGCCAACATATATATATATATATATATATATATATATATATATATATATATATATATATATATATATATATATATATATATATATATATATATATATATATATAAGAAATACTTGACTTTCAGTGAATTCTAGCAGTATATATATTTATTTTATTATATATAAATATATATATATATATATATATATATATATATATATATATATATATACAATATATATATATATATATATATATATAAATAAAATAAATACTTGAATTTCAGTGTTCATTTATTTACACATATACACACACATAACACTCATCTACTCATTGTTGAGTTAAGGGTTGAATTGTCCATCCTTGTTCTATTCTCTGTCACTATTTTTCTAACCATGCTGAACACCCTTTCGCAGGTACCCAGAAAGGTTTCGAGTACCACCAAAAAAACTGAATCTCTGAAGACAGTATAACAATCTGTGTTAAAGGTGTACAAATACTGCTTGTATAATAAGCATGTTATTTTTTTTTTTACAAATGAGGGTTAAGAGTTCAGTACTAAAATAAAAAAAAAGAATGTGGGTTAAGTACAGTTTTTTAATTGAGCTGCTGCATTTTTTGGTTGGGTTGTTTATTTATTTTGAGTAACTTCTATACATTTCTAAAAGGGAATAATGTAATAGAGTTATCTATGTTTGTCTGTTGCCATCTCCTGGTGAATGTTGGCTATAGCGTACTGGGGTTACTTTTTGGTTGGCCAACGATTTACGTGGTGTTGCGCACCTGACGTCACTCAGGTCCGCATGGAGCTGGAGGGGGCGTGGCTTCCAGCTCCGCCTGAATTTTGGGAGATTTTCGGGAGAAAATTTGTCCCGGGAGAGGCGCTGAATTTCGGGAGTCTCCCGGAAAATCCGGGAGGGTTGGCAAGTATGATTTACACAACGTGCCAACTTCACTGGTTTTGGGTTTTGTACATTTAAAGTCGGTCCTTCACCCCTGACACCCACACCACACCACTTACATCTGAATGAACCTTTCCCAAACTCAACTACAGCAAAACAGATCTTATAATTGTCGGTCTAAAATAAATCACCGATTCTGTCAAAGATTTAGAAATATCATTGAACAACCTCACCCTGTTCCCTTCCATGCACATCGGGAACATTTGTATCATCTTGGACTATAACTTTTCATGTGAAGATCATGTCAAACACATCACTGAAACCTCAGGAATATGGCCCGTTTCCGACCCATCTTCTCCTTCTCTACCGTCGAAACACTTATTCATGCATTCATCACCTCTGGACTGGATCACTGCAACAGCATCCTTTACGGTTCATCTTCCAATGTCCTCCATAAACTTGAACTCGTCCAAAACTCCCGGTCCTGTCGCCATGACCACATCACCCCTGTCTGACAGGAACTTCACTGGCTACTTCTCCCGCAGGGAATCCAGTTCAAAATCGTTCTCCTGACGCATAGAGTCCTCCACAACCTGGCCCCCTTCTACCTCTCTGACCTTTTCACCGCTCACATTCCTGTTAGAAGCCGGCGTTCCCCCAGCCATCACCCGCTGTCCTCTCCTCACAGAACCCAACACCGAACCTGGGGGGGACCGTGCCTTCTCCATGGTTGCCCCCACCCTCTGGAACTCTCTCATGTCCTAATCCCACCATGTTCAAAAGACTATTAAACATACACCTTTTCCTTTTCGAAACTGCTTTTAGAACTGGACAAACCATCTCATAACACACAGTTATTTTCCCATTCGACCATTTTATTGGTTGTTTTATAATCATACTGTATGGGCTTTTATGATTATGATCATGTTTTATTTTTGAGTGCCTTTTAAAGCGCTATAAACTTAGACTTAGACTTAGACTTCCTTCTATTGTCATTCAAATTTGAACTTTACAGTACAGATAAGAACGGAATTGTGTTGCATTAGCTTGTTGTAGTGCAGGATAAAAGAGCAATAAGGTGCAGAAATAAATAAATAGATTACTGTACAGATAAATATATTGCACTTTTGCATATGCATCCACGTTTATGGATGATTGTTACATTGTCTTTTTTATTCCAGCCAGTTAATCCATTTTTGGGGGGAATTGAGGGGATTATTTTAATGCGTTCAAGAGTCTTACGGCTTGAGGGAAGAAGCTGTTACAGAACCTAGAGGTTCTGCTACGGAGGCTGCGGAACCTCTTTCAAAAGTCCAGCAGTGAAAACAGTCCTTGGTGGGGGTGGGAGGAGTCTCTGCAGATTTTCTGAGCCCTGGTCAGGCAGCGGCTTTTTGCGATTTTCCTGCATAGGAGGAAGAGGAATCCTGATTATCTTTTCCGCCGTCCTCACCACTCTCTGCAGAGACTTCCAATAAACATACAATGAATTATTATTATCCGGCCACGGCCGCATGGTGGAAAAAAGGGGTTAATGTGTGTGCCTCATAACCAGAATGTCCTGGGTTTGAACCCCGGTCTCGGGGTCTTTCTGTGTGGAGTTTGCATGTTCTCCCCATAACTGTGGGGGTTCCTCCGGGTACTCCGGTTTCTTCCCACCTCAAAAAACACCGGTATAGGCTGATTGGCAACACTAAATTTGCCATAGTGTGTGAATGTTAGTGTGAATGTTCTCTATCTGTGTTGGCCCAGCGATGAGGTGGCGACTTGTCCAGCACGGACCCCGCCTTCCGCCCGAATGCAGCTGGGATAAGCTCCATCACCCCTCCGACCCCGAGAGGGACAAGCAGTCGAAAATGGATGGAAACAACGGCCACTTTAAAAACAGTAAACTACAAAGCGAAAGCTGGCAGGAACAACCCATACACCCACAACACATCTCATCTGCTTGTGTGGTTGTGAACGACATCATCGATGTAAAATCAATCTTACAAACAAACAGCATTCGCAACTTGAGAGGCGCTTTTTTTTGTTTTATAGCCTTAAGTCGTCTTCAAACTCGTCAAGCTCAAAACAGCAGCACACTTCCCTCTTTCACAATAAGAGCAACATCCGGTCTGAAAAGGTTTCAAAAAAGTACTTTACGCAAGCATTATGTACTTAAAGCGCTTATTGGTACATTTACACCATTATTACGCTTTGACTTGAAATACTGGTCAACATTTCATGTATTGCACTAATAAATGTGAGGATTTTTACATTTAATCAATAACCATAATGTATAATCTTATTTATGACAGAAAAAGCACTTACTCTATTTGTCATGATCTGTGGTCTGGATTATATTTTTGTTATTTTTTGTTATTTTTTGGACCCTTTTAGTTCCTGTTTGCGCTCCCTTGTTTGTTTTAGTTTCCATGACGACTTATGGTTTTCACCTGTCTCTTGCGTTCGGGTCACACCTGTCTCTAACCAAGAGAGACTATTATTTAAGCCTGTCGTTGCCAGTTAGTCGGTCTGGCGACATTGTTCTTTTCATGCCATAGTTCATGCTTGTATTCATGCGATTCTTTCATGCTCTTTTCATGCTTGTATTCATGCGATTGTTTGCTTCATGCCATACCAAGTACGTTTTGTTTATTCATGCCACAGTTAGCGAGTTTTTGCTTTTCCCTGTCCATAGTTTACGCTAAGTGTTAGTTTTTGTTCCCTGCGTTAAGTTGTGCCTTCGCCTTGTGCGCCTTTTTGTTTTCACCTATTTGAGAGTCAAGATTAAATATGTTCCTACCTCATACTTGGCAACCCTCCCGGATTTTCCGGGAGACTCCCGAAATTCAGCGCCTCTCCCGAAAACCTCCCGGGACAAATTTTCTCCCAAAAATCTCCAGAAATTCAGGCGAACTCAGGTCCATGAGGACCTGAATCCGCTAACCCACAACATAAACAGCATACATGCCCAATAACGTTATAACTGTAGAATGATGGAGGGCGAGTTCTTGGTTTCTTATGTGGGTTTATTGTTCGGCAGTTTCATTAATGTCCTCCCAGTGCGGCAACAACACACAACAACAGCAGTCACATTTTTGTATACCGTAAAGCAGTTCGTCTGCCGAAAACAGCAATGTTGTGACACTCTTAAACAGGACAATACTGCCATCTAGTGCATTTGATGAAAGCACTTTTGTGCGTGCCACACATCAATGCATCATCAGAGAGGGTGTTCAGCATGGTTCGAAAAATAGTGACAGAGAATAGAACAAGGATGGACAATTCAACCCTTAACTCAACAATGAGTAGATGAGTGTTATGTGTGTGTATATGTGTAAATAAATGAACACTGAAATTTAAGTATTTATTTTATATATATATATATATATATATATATATATATATATATAATAAAATAAATATATATATATATATATATAATAAAATACATATATATATACGTATATATATATATATATATACAGCTAGAATTCACTGAACGTCAAGTATTTCTTATATATATATATATATACATATATATATATATATATATATATATATATATATATATATATATATATATATATATATATATATATATATATATATATATATATATATATATATATATGAAATACTTGACTTGGTGAATTCTAGCTGTAAATATACTCCTCCCCTTTTAGCCTCGCCCCCAACCACGCCCCCCTCCCACCCCGACCACGCCCACGCCCACGCCCACCCCCACCTGCCTCCCCCCCACCTCCCGAAATCGGAGGTCTCAAGGTTGGCAAGTATGTCCTACCTGCTACCTTTGTCCGGAAAAGTCAGTTTGCATCCCAGGAGAACAATCCTCGCAGTAAGTTGCGAAAGCGCCCCCCCGTTATGACACTATTGTGGCAATATTGTCACGACCGGTTCATCCAGGTCATGTCTTGTGTTGGTTTTGTTGTTATTCTTCTAAGTTTGTTGTATATTTATGTTGCCAGCACTCCTAGTCCTCCTTTTTTTATGTTTATGTGGAACGCCTGAGCTCACGCACCTGTTTCTGTTTGTTGATTAGTGTCTCCACCTGCTGCCGCCACTAATCACTCCCATTTATATGTCCATTCCACCCTGCCTTTGGGGGATTTTTGGTCGCTCTACACGACAGTTACGCGCCTTACACTTCCACACGTAGACTTTCTTGTTGTTGGCCGTCTGTGACTGTTTGAGTTTCAGTTAGCTTCACGCTAGGCTAATGCCCTGTATATTTTACCTGCAAGCTGCTTCCTGCTGTCCTTTACATCCTGGGAGACGCGAATTTTGCAGACATGCAAAGGAAGTGAAAGTCATAGCATAAGTTGTCAACATAGCTATGAGCCTATTAGGCCATTTTGTCATTTTATAATTGCACTCATTTGCATATCAAGTACATTTATGTCTCATTGTCACGCCATTTGTAATCATCTCTTTTTATTTGACAGCGTGTGGGATTAGAGTTAATTAATTAGTGAAAAACAATCTGTATTTATTGAGGCCACGTACTGTTTGTTGACACAGGTGCATTGTAAAAAAAAAAGCACAATCACCATTGTGGAGCTCAATTATGGCCAAATGTTTCTCTTTGAAACTGAAAAATCCAGTTATATTCAATGTATGCAAAATAAAAAAAAAGGTTCCCAGGTTGAATCTATAAGATTTATTCTTGTAATCCTTACATTAAACTATAAAAATAAATAGTTAAAAAACAAAAGAAGCTCAAAATATATGAAAGTGAACAATGAAATATAGAAAAATATATATACATAAAGAATTATCAGAGAGAATCCCTAATTAATACACCCTGAAGGTGCTTGAGATATGTGGGTGTTCCAACAGGACAATGACCCCAAACCCACGTCAAAAGTGGTAAAGGAATGGCTAAATCAGGCTACAATTAAGGTTTTAGAATGGCCTTCCCAAAGTCCTGATTTAAACGTGTGGACAATGCTGAAGAAACAAGTCCATGTCAGAAAACCAACACATTTAGCGGAACTGCACCAATTTTGTCAAGAGGAGTGGTCAAAAATTCAAGCAGAAGCTTGTGGATGGCTACCAAAAGCGCCTTATTGCAGTGAAACTTGCCAAGGGACATGTAAGCAAATATTAACATTGCTGTATGTATACTTTTGACCCAGCACATTTGCTCACATTTTCAGTAGACCCATAATAAATTCATAAAAAAACCAAACTTCATGGATGTTTTTCACCTGCCATCATGGAAAGAAAAAAAATGTAAAAAGAAAAAATTTTTATTAAATTGTTATATGCATGCAGTGATTATACTATAAAGTTATTTTCCATTTAACTTCAGCAGTTTTAGATTACTTTTATTCAAAATCGCTGAATTTTCACATTTGCCGTTCAAATACTGAGAAGAGACGGTGCGGTGAACAGCAGCCAGTTGAGGCACGTCACTCAGTGCCTCAACATGGACGGACTCGGCTAACTGCTGGCCTGCTGTGCAGTGAGACTGTATTGCTATATGAATTATTTTATACATTTCCATAGTTTAGTTAGCTGAGGTATATAATGTACAGTGTATTTTGTCAACAACTGTATGTGTGTAATGTATTTCTTGTGCTGAGCGATCATAAAACGGCTGCAAAAGACGCACTGGCTGAGGCTCCAGTAGCCCCGCTTCCTGCACCCCCGCCGTAGAATTGTTATATCAACTAAAGCCCACACTTAAACTTTCCACGTGCAAGATTGAATCTATTTAAAAAAGTTATTTCATAAGAAGCCAAAAAGTGCAAAAACAATAATGTTCGTGTTGGAGAAGTTGTGAATGACTGCAGGGCCACAACATTAGGTACACCTGCAGACTGCAGGTGTACCTAATTCACAACTCCTCCAACACGAACATTATTGTTTTTGCACTTTTTGGCTTCTTATTAAATAACTTTTGTAACCTATTTTTATGGGCTTTCCTATTTGTGATGTTAAGTTCCTGTTATGCGCTGTTATACAGTATATGCCTTGAGCTCTTATTTTGAAGGCGCCAAGAGCGGAAGTGATGACATGTTGTAGTGGAGTGGAGGTTTTTGAAAGAAGGTAAATAAAGTGGTCCTTGTGTAAACTGGAGCCTCCGTGTTTGTTATTTTGTAGTTTCCTACAGTATAGGCGACATTTATAAACCCTCGGTTGCACTTTTTTAAATAGATTCAATCTTGCACGTGGAAATTTTAAGTGAGGGCTTTAGTTGATATAACACACCCGTCAGGGGGTTCATTAATCCAGCACAACAGCGGCGAATGGACTTTATTTATAAGTAAAGGTAAGACCATAATAACGTTTTTTTTTATTAAATGTGCTTTTTTGTGTGCTACAGTTTGTATGTGTAAAGTTAAAGTTAAGTTAAAGTCCCAATGATTGTCACACACACACTAGGTGTAATGAAATTTGTCCTCTGCATTCGACCCATCCCTTGATCACCCCCTGGGAGGTAAAGGGGAACAGTGGGCAGCAGCGGCGCCGCGCCCAGGAATAATTTTTGGTGATTTAACCCCCAATTCCAACCCTTGATGCTGAGTGCCAAGCAGGGAAGAATGCTGGTATGAGCTTTTAAACATAACCCGCTGCCAATCAAATGGTGAATAAGATACTCTTTAGGGTTCATATGTTTGTAAATCTGACTGTGATGAAGTCAGTGCCTCACCAGCCATCAACCTCACCGCACGTCACTGGTATACCATAACTTGTAGGTTGACATTTAAGGTCAACATGGAGTCTCTCCTCCAGGATAGGGCTATCACTTTTGCATTCCAAAGTCCCAATTAGGGAGAAGTGATCCAATCCACCTGCGAATATCAAACTTAGGGGCTTTATCGTATTATGTGCTCAAACTGAAATACCACTATTTCAATTAAAATGTGCTTTCTCCAAGATGAACATAAACATTCATAACAAAACATATTATGAGTTACTTTAATTCACTTCACTATCACTGGAAAATAGTCGATCTGTTCATTTTTACATTTCCTATCAGTGACGCACACTTTTCAAAAAAGGATAATGGAATTATGAATCAGTTGATAGAAGAAATGCAAGTGGAAATCTGAGTTGGCTATGAACAGAAGTGCAGTGCCAACGCAGAGGAGGATGCTATCATCTGCAGCTGAGAAGACAAAGGTGACTAAAAGGTGGACGGGTGATGAATGGGGAGGTCCTGATGAAGGCTGACAGAGACCACACATTATGATGCAGTCAATTGGATGGTTGCAAGCGTGAAATTGCTCTCACAGATCCCTGGCTGACTAGTATAGCACACGTTCGGATCACACGGGCTGAAATCAATGATGATGAACTTTTAGCAACGGGCGCACTTCCTGATTGAGACGTGGGAGCGGCTGCGATTATACCAGTTTTCCCTTGGAAATGATAAGCGACATTGACGCCGTCCCCCCCTCCCGCCGGGTGATCGGAAGTCACATCATTGAGAAGACGCCTCACACACCACACTCTGTTCTGTTGTTCTCAGGTCATCTACTAATCACTATTTGTCTGCACGCACAAAAGGACTAAACTTGTGCACAGAGGACTGTGTGTCTGAAGTGAGCAGAAAAAGGAGCACAGGCCATTGAGCGTGTCTGCCTTCGTGAAGATGCGGAATACTGTGTTGTTGATCAGAAAGACCGAAATACCGGAAGGAGAAGATGCAAATATAAATATTCAGCGCACGCAGTGTGATCTATCAAGGATGAAATGGTTCTGCGGGCACCGTTTTGCGTCTTTATTTAGTACATCTACAAAGTAGGACCTCGGCTTAGGTATGCTTGTCAACATATATATATATATATATATATATATATATATATATATATATATATACATACAAATACAAGTAAATATACATATACACATATACATACTGTACATATATGGCCTCTTAGGTGATTACAATATGTATACATATAAACTGTACATTTATGCATGTATACAGTATGTGTGTGTGTGTGTGTATGTATGTATATATATATATATATATATATATATATATATATATATATATATATATATATATATATATATATATATATACAAATATATGTACACAATTGTATACATATAAATACCTGCATATATACATATATATATACTGTACATATAAATAAATGATAAATGGGTTATACTTTTTTACCTTCAAGGTACTCAAAGCGCTTTGACACTATTTCCACATTCACCCATTCACACACACATTCACACACTGATAATATAAGGCCTCTTAGGTGATTACTATATATATATATATATATATATATATATATATATATATATATATATATATATATATATATATATATATATATATATATATATATATATACTGTACATCTATGCATGTATGTGTGTGTATATACTGTATATATATATATATATATATATATATATGTATATATATATATATATATATACACACACACACACAATTGTATACATATAAATACATGTATATATACATATATACACATATATATAGTACATATATGGCCTCTTAGGGGATTACAGTATATATACATATATACCGGTACTGTACATCTATGCATGTATGTATGTGTGTGTGTGTGTGTGTGTGTGTGTATATATATACACATTTGTATACACATAAATACATGTATATATACATATATACACATATATATTCTGTGCATATTTGACCTCTCAGATGATTACAGTATATATACACATATACTGAGACGGTGTGGCATGGTTGGGAGAGTGGCCGTGCCAGCAACCTGAGAGTTCCTGGTTCAAGCCCCAGCAAGACACTTCACCCTTGCTCCTGATGGGTCCTGATGAGTGCCTTGAAGGAATAAAAGCGCTATACAAGTATAACCCATTTACCATCTATGCATGTATGTGTGTGTGTGTTCATATATATATATATATATATATATATATATATATATATATATATATATATATATATATATATATATATATATATATATATATATATATATGTAAATATACACATTGTTTTTAAATACTGTATTTTTTTTTTTTTACTATAAGCTGCTAATTAATGGATTATATATGTCATAAATAGTTGTGCTGCGAGTCAAAAATGTATTTCCTATTTCGTGACTTAAACCAAAAGTATATCTCATTTAATTTACTATTCGTCCATAACGTTTCTGCTCTTAAGGATGTTTCATTCGTCACTCCAAGCAACGTTTGTAAGCTTTACAATATAACCAAAGCAATTCGTACTTAACTAAACCGTCCCATGTGTGATGTCGGTAGGAGTGTTTTCATGCATATTTGTACATCCTAATGTAATGAAGCTAGCATCGTTAGCATTAGCTAATATGCTAATACGTTTACGAACGTCTGTGTCGGTATCATTAACTCACAACTGCATTGTTTTTTGTATTGTTTCAGTTTCACAAATTCACCAAGACGTCACCCTTGGAGTTATTGAGTCTATTTAGCTGATTGGAGAGCTGGTGGGTCCGTGGCGACGACTTCTGTTTTGTTTGATCGACTGTTTTACTGCCTTGTGACATTTAAGGTATGTAAATAGAGATTTACAAAATACTCGGTACGGGTATACATCCATCCATAGTGGCTAAAATATGTAAAAGTATATATTTCTTCCAAAATGTTGTGGGTGCGGGTTAAATACCGGTGCGCTCTATAGGTCTATAAGGATTAATCGAAATAATTGATTAATTGTTGCAGTCTTAATTTGTTTAGTTACTGTCAGAAAAATTGTATGTAAATGATCAAAAAACTTTCCGTTCTCTGAGTTCCCAGTCAACAGACGAAAGCTGTCTTTGTTGCACCAAGCCAAAGGCTTGGAAAATTCCGCTGTGTACGATGGGAGGGAGACGGGAGGGGTTATCTATTGTCATCCAAGACTTGCCCAAGCTCGATCCAGGACCAGTCCAAGCCCGAGGCATCTTTTTATTTTTGTGTTAATGTGACCGAAAACAATGGCTGTTTACATACCGTATTTTTCGGACTATAAGTCGCAGTTTTTTTCATAGTTTAGCCGGGGGTGCGACTTATACTCGGGAGCGACTTATGTGTGAAACTATTAACACATTACCGTAAAATATCAAATAATATTATTTATCTCATTCACGTAAGGGACTAGACGTATAAGATTTCATGGGATTTAGCGATTAGGAGTGACAGATTGTTTGGTAAACGTATAGCATGTTCTATATGTTATAGTTATTTGAATGACTCTTACCATAATATGTTACGTTAACATACCAGGCACATTCTCAGTTGGTTATTTATGCCTCATATAACGTACACTTATTCAGCCTGTTGTTCACTCATACTTGCCAACCTTGAGACCTCCAATTTCTGGAGGTGGGGGGAGGGGGTGGGGTGGGGCGTGATTGGGACGGGGGCGAGGTTAGGGGCGTGGTTAAAAGGGGAGGAGTATATTTACAGCTAGAATTCACCAAGTAAAGTATTTCATATATATATATATATATATATATATATATATATATACAGTATATATATATATATATAAGAAATACTTGACTTTCAGTGAATTGACGTCAGTGAGTGTGTGGGCGAGAGAAGAGAGGGAGCGGTAGCGTGAGTGCGGGCGGGGCTAGTTTGTTTTGTGTTGGATTGGCTGTGTGCAAGCAATCAATAAAGCAAGATTTGCAACTAATTGCCGGACTCAGGCAGGAAAGGTGCAACAAAGCGTATATTTTCATCTTACTCGTCGTTGGCGTCGCCATGGCTGTATCTTCCTCGTTCTTCTGCTTCGTCTCCTTGTTGTGTGCGCAGTTGTGCACTGCACTCTCTAAAAGCCGTATATGTTATTGATGTTATAGAGGGCAGTATTGTCCTGTTTAAGAGTGTCACAACATTGCTGTTTACGGCAGACGAACTGCTTTATGGTGGACAAAAACATGACTGCTGTTGTTGTGTGTTGTTGCCGCGCTGGGAGGACGTTAATGAAACTGCCTAACAATAAACCCACATAAGAAACCAAGAACTCGCCCTCCATCATTCTACAGTTATAATGTGTTTGGGCAGGCACACTGTTTATATCGTGGGAAAGCGGACCCAGGTCCGCATGGAGCTGGAGGGGGCGTGGCCTCCAGCTCCGCCTGAATTTCGGGAGATTTTCGGGAGAATATTTGTCCCGGGAGGTTTTTGGGAGAGGCGCTGAATTTCGGGAGTCTCCCGGAAAATCCGGGAGGGTTGGCAATTATGTGTTCACTATTCTTTATTTATTTTAAATTGCCTTTCAAATGTCTATTCTTGGTGTTGGCTTTTATCAAATACATTTCCCCAAAAATGCGACTTATACTCCAGTGCGACTTATATATGTTTTTTTCCTTCTTTATCATGCATTTTCGGCCCGGTGCGACTTATTCTCCGGAGCGACTTATACTCCGAAAAATACGGTACCCCCCCATTCCTTTAGAAACAGCTGTTGTTATGTAAACAGGGAATATCCAAATAAAAGAGGAGACGTGAACCTTTTTTTCGTCAGAGCGTGATGACACTGTACAAGGGTACAGGTGTACTCGTCTCTCCTCAAATTGAGCACAATTGAATCCTGTTTCTGTTTATTTCCTTGCTTCTTGTCTTGTTTAATAAATGTCATCGATGTTTAAACCTGACAGATACATTAACACCTAATTGTAATGTGCTGAAATTGATTTTATTAACCTTTTTTTTTTAATTAATCTGTGAAACTGAGATCGCATAAACGTATTTTCTCATTTGCTTACTTTGCGCTTTAGCGATTTTGTCATTTGTTGGGCACGTCGATAGCGTTTAATGTGGCTTCACCTGCATTTATCAGCAAAAGTCAATAACTGCTGAGCGACACAGCAGAGGTCTTGATCGGGAGCCAAGTGCGGACCCTCGGCCTTCCCGCCCCCGACGCAGGCTCGGGTCTATTCTGAGTCATGCAGTTTTAGCAGGAAGCAGGAAATGTGACGCTGGCTCCGAAGGTGTCATCTGGCACTACACAAGATGTTTTAGCGGCGTGCAGGCTGGAGGAGGCTCAAAGATGTCCGCCAGACACATCGGCAGCAGGAGAGACACACATCGATTTATTTTCAGGACACCGCAGAGCCTAAGTGGGCGAGGGCCTCTCCGGCAAAGCTCTTATTAATTAATAGAGTCTCAGGAGGGGATTGCGTGATATGATTGTAGCCTCGATACCGCACAGCAGACAGCGATATCCGCACGTATCAAGCCGAGGATGGACGTTAAAATGACAGCCATCGTTTGGTAAATGTTGCATTGTACGTTGAAATGAAATATTAAATATCACATGTTACACATGACAATACATGGAGGGGTCAAGGTGCTCCTGATGGTTCTATGGGGGGCCAATGTCAATGTCAATGTCAATGTCAATGTCAATGTCAATGTCACACTTTTCTACCTGATGCACTTCTCACTTTTACCTTATTTTCATCACAGTTAAGTTGAAATTAAATGGTATTTTTATTAAATATTATATCTAAATATTACATCTAAACCTAAATATACATGTTGAATATAATCCTAAATGTTGAATATAATCCTAAATGTTGAATATAATCCTAAATGTTGAATCTAAATTTAAATGTTAAATCTAAACCGAAATGTTGACTCTAATCCTAAATGTTAAATTCAAACCTAAATGTTAACACTAAACCTAAATGTTAAATCTAAACCTAAATGTTAACTCTAAACCGAAATGTTAAATGTAAATCTAAATGTAAACACTAAACCTAAATGTTAAATCTAATTGTTAACTCTAAACCTAAATGTTAAATCCAAACCTAAATGTTAAATCTAAACCTAAATGTTGAATCTAAATTTTAACTCTAATCCTAAATGTTAAATCTAAACCTAAATGTTGACACTAAAACTAAATGTTAAATCTAAATGTTAACTCTAAACCTAAATGTTAAATCCAAACCTAAATGTTAAATGTAAACCTAAATGTTGAATCTAAAATGTAACTCTAATCCTAAATGATAAATCTAAACCTAAATGTTAAATATATGTTAAATATAAATCTATATGTTGAATTTAATCCTAAATGTTAAATTTAAACCTAAATGTTGAATGTAAACCTAAATGTTAACTCTAAACCTAAATGTTGAATGTAAACCTAAATGATACTGTAAACCTAAATGTTAAATTTAAACCTAATTGTTGAATCTAAACCTAAATGTTAAATCTAAAACTTAATCCAAAATATAAGTGCATATGTTAATTATATATCTATACAATGAATCTAATCCTAAATGTTAAATATAAACCTAAATGTTAACGCTAAACCTAAATTTCAACTCTAAACCTAAATATATATATATATATATATATATATATATATATATATATATATATATATATATATATATATATATATATATATATATATATATATATATTAACCTAAATTAAAAATATAAAGCATTATGTTAAATAAAAATGTATATGTTGAATCCAATCCTAAATATTAAATCCAAACCTAAATGTTGAATCTAAACCTAAATGTTAACGCTAAACCTAAATGTTGAATCTAAACATAAATGTCAACTCTAAACCTAAATGTTAAATCTAAACCTAAATGTTGAATCTGAAACTTAATCCAAAATATAAGCGTATATGTTAAATATAAATATATATGTTGAATTGAATCCTAAATGTTAAATCTAAACCTAAATGTTAACTTTAAAGCTAAATGTCAACTCTAAACCTAAATGTTGAATCTAAATCTAAAAAAAATAAAAAAATAAAAAAATAAAAAAATATAAACCTAAATCCAAAATATAAATCATTATGTTAAATATACATTTATATGTTGAATCCAAACCTAAATATTGCATCTAAACCTAAATGTTAACCCTAAACCTAAATGTTAAATCTCAATCAAAATGTTATATCTAAATCTAAATGTTAAATCTAAAACTTAATCCAAAATATCTAAAATCTAAACATAAATGTCAACTCTAAACCTAATTGTTAAATCTAAACCTAAATGTTGAATCTGAAACTTAATCCAAAAATATAAGTGTATATGTTGAATTTAATCCTAAATGTTATATCTAAACCTAAATGTTAACTCTAAACCTAAATACTAAATCCAAACCTAAATGTTAAATCTGAAATAAATCTGAAATCCAAAATATATGCATCATTAGTTACACTCATTCAACGATTAATTAAAGAAACATAAGATTAATAACAACTTTTTTGTAATCTAATAAATCGCACAATCATTGCAGCCCTACTCACAAGTGTAAGAAAACCAGACAACACAGTTATTATTTGACCATAGCTCACTGTCAAATGTTAAAAAATGTGGCTTTATTATGACAAAATAACACTTATTAACAGTTGAACACTCACACAACAATACTGAAAATTAATACTGTTGATTCCCAGATACCAGGAATTTGTACCGTATCGGTTCAGATGTGATCAAGAGACAACTTTTTAAGACATTCTCAGTGCTTGTAAGAATTCCGGATTGTTGTTTTCAAACCACGATCAATTATTCATACAAACACCAGTGCTTATACTCATGCTTTACAGTTTGCTCATCGCTGAGATGTTTAATATCGCTATCTTTATGTCCGCTGCCCTGCAGTGGGGCTCTCTGCTGAATGCCGTCACTCGCTGTAAAAGGGCAAATCGTTGCCTAATTAACCTAAAGTATGACAAGTGGGTACCATTTAGGTGGAGGTGACAATTATTTTGAAATATGGAGGACAGTGAAGCATAAAAGTGGGGTGAAGTCAGTGTTGGTGCAGGAAACCACATGTGTATGCTTGTGATGATGATGATGCAACTGTTGGCTCTACAAATGGTATGTTGTTTTTTTTTTTTGTTGCACAAAGCGCTAAGTGTCGCAGGGTGTGCAAAGTTAACCTGGCTAAATAAGAGCCTTAAGCCGAATTTTATGTGGAGCCATCATTACAAAAAAATGTCAAACTTTTCTTAAACAGGACAATTTTTAAACTTTTGTTATCAAACTTGAATTCAATTTGTTTCATGTTTTGCATGGAAACTAATTCTTAGAGTGTTTCCCATACACCATACTTGCCAACCCTCCCGGATTTTCCGGGAGACTCCCGAAATTCAGCACGTCTCCCGAAAACCTCGCGGGACAAATTTTCTCCCGAAAATCTCCCAAAATTCAGACCTGTGTCCGCTCTCCCACAATATAAACAGCGTGCCTGCCCAATCATTATAACTGTAGAATGATGGAGGGCTAGTTCTTGGTTTCTTATGTGGGTTTATTGTTAGACAGTTTCATTAACGTCCTCCCAGCGCGGTAACAACACACAACAACAGCAGTCACGTTTTTGTATACCGTAAAGCAGTTCGTCTGCCGTAAACAGCAATGTTGTGACACTCTTAAACAGGACAATACTGCCATCTAGTGCATTTGATGAAAGCACTTTTGTGCGTGCCACACAGCAATGCATCATCAGAGAGGGTGTTCAGCATAGTTACAAAAATAGTGACAGAGAATAGAAAAAGGATGGACAATTCAACCCTTAACTCAACAATGAGTAGATGAGTGTTATGTGTGTGTATATGTGTAAATAAATGAACACTGAAATTCAAGTATTTCTTTTATTTATATATATATATATATATATATATATATATATATAATAAAATAAATATATATTTATAGCTAGAATGAACTGAAAGTCAAGTATTTCTTATATATATATATATATATATATATATATATATATATATATATATATATATATATATATATATATGAAATACTTGACTTGGTGAATTCTAGCTGTAAATATACTCCTCCCCTCTTAACCACGCCCCCAACCACGCCCCCGCCCCCAACTACGCCCCCCGTCCCCACCCCCCACCTCCCGAAATCGGAGGTCTCAAGGTTGGCAAGTATGGCATACATTCATTTATTTGTGGCGGGCCCACACACATGAATTTAGAGCAACCATAGGTAAAATAATTTGAATGTATTCATTCATCTCTTTTTTTTATATTCATGTACTTTTTTGTGTGCACTTAGTTTTACAGTTACCTTGTACTAATAACATAAGCAGCAACAATTGAACAGTAAAGAAAAACCACATACCTGTAATGTGACAAGAAAATGACATGTTGATACTAATAACTAATAAAATAACACACATTTGTCTTTGAATAATAATTATATATATCTGTATATTTATATATACATATAAATATAAATAAAGATATATATATACATATATATATATACAGTTGCGATCAAAAGTTGACATACACTTGTAAAGAACATAATGTCATGGCTGTCTTGAGTTTCCAATAATTTCTTTAACCCTTATTTTTTGTGACAGAGTGATTGGAGCACATACTTGTTGGTCACAAAAAGCATTCATGAAATTTGGTTCTTTAATGAATTTATTATGGGTCTACTGAAAATGTGAGCAAATGTGCTGGGTCAAAAGTATACATACAGCAATGTTAATATTTGCTTACATGTCCCTTGGCAAGTTTCACTGCAATAAGGCACTT
>NC_084562.2:20472500-20495000 GCF_033978685.3 Nerophis lumbriciformis
AAACAGCCGCCATCTTTTTTCCCGGTAGAACAGGAAGCGCTTCTTCTTCTACGCAAGCAACCGCCAAGGTAAGCACCCGCCCCCATAGAACAGGAAGCGCTTCTTCTTCTACTGTAAGCAACCACCCGTCCGCGTAGAAGCAGAAAAAGCGCGCGGATATTACCGTACGTTTCATTTCCTTTGTGTGTTTACATCTGTAAAGACCACAAAATGGCTCCTACTAAACGACAGGGATCCGGTTCATGAAAAGACGCAATCTCTCCATCCGCACACGGATTACTATTTCACAGCAACTGATATTCCTGTGAACCGCACTGTGGATACAACGGGAGCACGTACGGTGAATATTCGCACCACAGGGAATGAGAAGTCATCCTTCACTGTGGTTCTAGCTTGCCATGCTAATGGCCAGAAACTTCCACCCATGGTGATATTCAAAAGGAAGACCTTGCCAAAAGAGACCTTTCCAGCCGGCGTCATCATAAAAGCTAACTCGAAGGGATGGATGAAGAAAAGATGAGCGAGTGGTTAAGGTAAGTTTAAGTTTACGCGAAGAGGCCGGGTGGCTTTTTTCACGCAGCTTCGTCCATGTTGATATACGATTCCATGCGCGCCCACATCACGCTGGTTTTAATATATTATTAAAGTTTGACTGACCTATTTGACTGTTTTTTTGACATTCCGGCTTACAACACGGGGCGGCTTATAGGTGGACAAAGTTTTGAAATATGCCGTTCATTGAAGGCGCGGCTTATAACCCAGGGCGCCTTATGGTGCGGAAAATACGGTACATATAAGATGTCCGGGTCCACTGGACCCGCGGCTAATAGAAGTGTGGAAATTGATGTTCTGAGTACCACACACACCCACACACACACACACACACACACACACACACACACACACACACACACACACACACACACACACACACACACACACAGCAGCCCTAGACAGGAGGAGGACAGCGTGTAGGTACACAGAACATCAGAGGGTCAAATGTGCGAGAAAATGAGAGCAGACAGTGTTGACAAACAATGTTGACAGATGTTTATTGGGATAAGGTAAACATCTGTTCAGTATTTTAACATAAAAGTGTTTGATTGTGAGACATTAAAAGCCACAAAATGCTACGGGTCCATCAGACTCACAAACGCTGGCCGTGTAACAACAATATGAACATTACACAAGGGTTAGATAATGCTGACATTATTGTGTCTTCCCTCCACTGAAACTCCTCAGTGAATAATTACATACCACATTTGAATGGTAAGCATGTTTTCTCACGGTTACATGACATACAGTATTGCTCTAAAAGGGTCACAGCGACCTTGAAAGAGACACAGCTGCTATTGAGGTTGAAGAAAAGGCTATTCTTTGAAACATTTCATCACGAACATTTGAATATGAGGCGACCTATAAGGGACTGAGTGGATGGGGGTGTTCCGCGGAATGAAGTCATCTAAATGCATTTCTTGTCCGACACGGCACACTTTTCTACTGGGTCTTCATTTGGTTTATAGAATATGTTGCTATTGCCAAAATGATCAATAACCCCATTAACGGGACCAAAGGAAAAACACTTTCTCCTCCTCCCTCCGGGTTGCTCTTCTGTAGGAATTTGAATGGATAAGTGTGTCCACTTTAATATACGCAGGCGAGCCCTAATGGTTAGGGGTGCCAAAGCATTAACAGCCTAATGAAACAAATTGCGACATATTGCAGACTAAGCGATGATAGAATCCATTACTTCCTGTATTTCCAGGTACCAAAGCAGTATTTTTGGGCTCTTTACCTAACTTACCTGTGCAGAGTTTTCTAAAGTCGTGTTTTATTACACACGCCGTATTTTACGGGCTATGGAGCCGCACCCACAACATTTTGGGAAACATTTTTTCTCCGCATATAAGCATACTTGCCAACCTTGAGACCTCCGAATTCGAAAGTTTGTTGGGGGCAAGGGGTTTGAGGTGGGCGGGGTCGGGGGGGGGGGGTTAAGGGGGAGGAGTATATTTATAGCTAGAATTCACTGAAATTCAAGTATTTCTTATATATATATATATATATATATAAAATAAATACTTGACTTTCATACATATATATATATATATATATATATATATATATATATATATATATATATATATATATATATATATATATATATATATATATATATGAATAAAATAAATACTTGAATTTCAGTGTTCATTTATTTACACATATACACACATGAATTCTAGCTATATATTTTTTATATGTATATATATATATATATATATATATATATATATATATATATATATATATATATATATATATGAATACTTGAATTTCAGTGTTCATTTATTTACACATATACACACACATAACACTCCTCTACTCATTGTTGTATTTGAAAGTGCAATGCTTTGCAGCCAGTAGCACAGCCTTTGAAGGAGCATAGGTATGGGCAGCATCTATGAAATTTAATTTGCAGGAAAGGAGTAAGTTTAGGGTTGAATTCTATTCTCTGTCACTATCTTTCTAACCATGCTGAACACCCTCTCTGATGATGCATTGCTGTGTGGCGTACTTCTTCTTCTTACTCGTCATCGTCGCCATGACTGTCTCTTCTTCGTTCTTCTGCTTCGTCTCCTTTTTGTTGTGTGTGCAGTCGTGCACTCTCCAAAAGCCGTAGATGTTGTAACATGAGTGGGCCGGCACGCTGTTTATATGGAGGAAAAGTGGACGTGACGACAACTGTCCTCACTCGGGTCCGCATGTTGTCTGGCTGGAAGTCGGGAGAAATTCGGGAGAATGGTTATCCCGGGAGATTTTCAGGAGAGGCACTGAAATTCGGGAGTCTCCCGGAAAATTCAGGAGGGTTGGCAAGTATGCATATGAGCCTCTTCGGACTATATACGTTGTGAAATGAGTTATTTACACAGAGATATTTTGTCGATGTTAATTTACATACCTAATTATTCCCAAACACAGCAGGAAAACAGCTGATCAGACAAAACAGAAGCTGCGGAAGCTAGCTCTCCATTCTGCTAAACAGACTTAATAACCTTAATGACCTTTTGGTGAATTTACCAGACTGAAACAGTACAAGAGAGTACCATTGTGTGGAGGTTGCCTCCTAGTGGGTGCTGCTGATCACACACTTGCACTTGAGTCCAGCGTTCAGAGTTCCACAAAGCTTTATTGCTCGTCAATGTTCGTAATACGACTCTTGACTTTTCAGTCCGCCTCATCAAATGTTTGTAGCTTCCTTCTCTCCAAGCCCTCCTCTTCCTTCCGCTCCCGACCACTACTGATAAAGACAACAGGTGGTTAGACAACTAGCCCCAGCTGGGCAATCTAATCACCGACCACACCCCCCTCCACACATTGTAAGTTAAACATACTACAAAACCCAAAACTAGTGAAGTTGGCACGTTGTGTAAATGGTAAATAAAAACAGAATACAATGATTTGCAAATCCTTTTCAACTTATATTCAATTGAATAAACTGCAAAGACAAGATATTTAATGTTCGAACTGAAAAACGTAATCTTGTTTTTCAACTAATCATTAACTTAGAATTTAATGGCAGCAACACGTTGCAAAAAAGTTGGCACAGAGACATTTTTACCACTGTGTTACATGGCCTTTCCTTTTAACAATACTCAGTAAACCTTTGGGAACTGAGGAGACCAATTTTTGAAGCTTTTCAGGTGGAATTATTTCCCATTCTTGCTTGATGTACAGCTTAAGTTGTTCAACAGTCCGGGGTCACACGTGGCTTTGCATTGTTTTGCTGAAATAAGCAGGGGCGTCCATGATAACGTTGCTTGGATGGCAACATATGTTGCTCCAAAACCTGTATGTACCTTTCAGCATTAATGGTGCCTTCACAGATGTGTAAGTTACCCATGCCTTGGGCACTAATACACCCCCATACCATCACAGATGCTGGCTTTAGAACTTTGCGCCAAGAACAATCCGGATGGTTCTTTTCCTCCTTGTTCCGGAGGACACAACATCCACAGTTTCCAAAAACAATTTGAAATGTGGACTCTTCAGACCACAGAACACTTTTCCATCAAATTCCTTACCACACTCGCCGGATTAAAGAGGTCCTTTACTTTTTCCAAACTAAACAAGATTAGGCTGACGTTGAATGGTTCTGCAAAGTTTCTAGAACTTTGGGGTGCTTCTCTGAAATATGTCGGAGAGACTGATCTCCAAATTAATCCTGATTGAAACACAATTGAAATATGGGTGGTTGATGAGCCTTTTGTGTGCTTGTTAGTGGTTGTATCTCTCTGGGACCATTCAGGAATTCATCTGTTTGTGGTTTAATGTAGATGTGTATTTTATTAGTGTATTATTTCTCTTATTTGTATTTAATTAACATTTTTTTTGTTACCAGTGAGAGGGTAAAACAGCATTTGATGTATTTTTTGACTCTTCCTGTCAATCCTATGTGTCTAAACACCAAATAAAAAACATGTTTAAAAAAAAGAGAGAAGAGCAGATTCGGCACTCAAAAACAAGAGAAAAAGAAGGTAAGCTTCTACTGATGTTTTTTTCGAGATCCTTGAGGAACTGCTGAAAGAGCATGAGGAAACAGGCTGGGGTGTCTATGGATGTTGGAAATGGCGATTCCTTTTTTTTAAATTTGGCTCTCAACGAAGGCGAACACTTTGCCTTCCCTCAACCTTATCTCTCCTGCTTTGCTACTTCCGCTAGTCTTGTACTAACTTTTTTGGAGCCTGTTTTTGCACTGCTGTCCAAAATCTAAATTGACCTCTCAACGAAATAGACAAGATCTTCTTGACGAGAAGCTCGGGTTCGGGGAAACCTGCCAGTCTCAACGGAATATTTGGTACTCGACATGCAATGAACCCTTGTTAGAAGCGGAGGTTCAGGTACCTGGTGATTGTTTCAGTCAAGGACTTTGAAGTTCATAACCATGATAACAGGGCATCTGCTGATTGGACTAAGCATTGTTTTGGTATATCGACAAATTGAAAAATGCTGGCAGCCATTTGAGTAAAAAGGAAAGCCTGAGAATTGACTAGCTTTGGCCTTTAAGAACTGGCGTCCTTGCTCTGGTGTACAGCGGGGCAGAATATACCTCCCCTGCATGGTGCCACAGCTCACATGCCAAGAAACTCGACACCACCCTCAACGAGACCATGAGGATTGGCACCGCCTGCTTTAAACCCAGCCCAACGGAGTTCTTCCCGGTACTGTCAGGCATCGCAGCAGGCGCCCTACGAAAAAAAAACTCCACACACACCCAGACTTGTGAGTAAGGCCATGCAGGATCCAACCCATCTCCTGCACAAACTTGTAGCAGACTCCCTAAACCTTGGTTGCCAATGCCTACCCTGCGGGAGCTCGTTCTCCCGCCGCCCAGAAACTCTTGGTGGACCCAAATTCAACACACTTGAAGCATGGCGAACCAGCTGGCAGGAGACCCCCTGATCCCCTCAACTCTCAGTGAACCCAAATACAAGCCTCCCACCGGGCGCTGAGTCCTCTACTACTGATGTTTTTCTCGAGATCTTTGAGGAACTGCTGAAAGAGCATGAGGAAACAGGCTGTGGTGTCTATGGAAGAGGAGATGGAAGAGCAGGGAAGGTCGAAACTGGCGATTCCTTTAAAAAACTCAACGAAACTCTGAACGAAGGCGAACACTTTGCCTTACCTCAACCTTAACCTTGAAGCATGGCGAACCAGCTGGCAGGAGACCCTCTGATCCCCTCAACTCTCAGTCAACCCAAATACAAGCCTACCACCGGGCGCTGAGTCCTCTACTACTGATGTTTTTCTCAAGATCTTTCAGGAACTGCTGAAAGAGCATGAGGAAACAGGCTGTGGTGTCTATGGAAGAGGAGATGGAAGAGCAGGGAAGGTCAAAAATGGCGATTCCTTTAAAAAACTCAACGGAACTCTCAACGAAGGCGAACACTTTGCCTTACCTCAACCTTAACTCTCCTGCTTTGCTACTTCCGCTAGTCTTGTACTAACTTTTTTGGAGCCTCTTTTTGCACTGCTGTCCAAAATCCAAATAAAGGAGTTGATCAATTGACCTCTCCACAAAATTGACAAGATCCTCTTGACGAGAAGCTCGGGTTCAGGGAAACCTGCCAGTCCTGAAGGAATGTTTGGTGCTCGACATGCGATGGATCCTTGGTAGAAGCGCAGGGTCAGGTGCTTGGTTATGGTACAGTCAAGGACGTTGAAGACACATACCAATTCGGGACCATGATAACAAGGCATCTGCTGATTGGACTAAGCGTTGTTTTGGTGCATCGACAAATTGTAAGATGCTGACCTGACAAGTTACGAGCTTTAGCCTTGGTTCTGCTTGACGAAGATATGCACCCTGTGTTTTTTATCTTTGCAAATACACACATTGTATCTCATTTAGGTTCTGGAAGAAGAGGTACCAGGAACAAGAGGAAGGGAGAGTGAAGTGTGAAACACACACACACCTCATTAATGTTCGGTTTCGATCTCTGCCAAGGTGTTTTGTAAAGGCCAAGCACAGATCTGAGCCTCGAGCTTCATCATAGAACCACTTGTAAGTTGAGGTACTACTTTAGGACCTGATCACTTGCATTAGTCTGTAATAACGGTGGACCGATGTCATTGTTTGCGGTGCTTTTACAAAGTTCACCACACGAACCACTGTTGATTCGTATCTACCACCGTCCGTTAGACGTATGACCCCAACATTAAAGACAGACCCGGAGGGAACAAATCATTCCCATTATCTCTATGTACTCTAAAAGATCATCCTGTCAGTTTTATGCATTCAGTTGAATTGCAGACCCACTCCAAGAATCAGCACTCATCATTAAACACCAGTGACCCAGTTCCATTGGCAGATGTAAGTACTTTTTGATGCCACAACACGGCCTCCACTTTGTTTGACGGGTGAATGTAATTCTTGGGATTGAGGTTCTTTCATTCCTTCCTGTCAGTCCTCTTTCCCTCTCAGTAAGGTACAAATACTTTTGTCCGTTGCAGATTTACACTCACCCCTTAGGTCTGGGGTCATTTTTTTGTAACACCGAAAAAGAGGAGAAAATGTGCATTTTTGGAAACGAATTGGACTGCCACAGCAAGCTAACCATAAATACATCCCAAAAAAGGAAAATCTCAGTAGAAAGTATAGATTCATTTTGCCTATATATAATACGAACAGACTGCTGTTGTAAGTTAATAATACTAATACTGGCGCTCGTAAATGTGTTAGCGTATTGGCTAATGGAAGGGGCATAATACGACATGAAGAGAATATGAATACTTATAGATATTTAGAGAAAGTAAATCAACAAATACTTTTATCTTTAATTATGATCATGATTTCTGGTTATGTTAGGCCGGCAGAGAAGGCTTTGCTGGCCCTGAAAGCACACCACTGTGCATACATCAACAGACGAATTAAGAGCCTTTGTTTGCGTACTTACTACTAAAAGACAAGTTGTTCACTATTTTATTTAATGCCAAACTTGTTCTTTTAAGAAACATATGTTTAATGTGGCATAAGATTCCATCCATCCATTTTCTATTTATGTTTTGTGGTCCTCTTTATTTTGAAAAGTATCGAAATACAATATTGGTATCGGGACAATACTGGCTTAAGTAGACCAGGCACCTAATGTTGGACAGTACATTTTTTGTTGGCAGGATTTCTGTGCCCCTGTATCATCCTTTTGTGTTCCTGATGTTTCCCTCTTTGTTTTCATGTGGTTTTTTTTGCCTTTTGGTTCGGGACCCCTTGGGACTGTCCCGGGAGCCTTTTGGCCATGGAGACCAGCTGCTGGGTCTCTGCCACACCAGAGTCCGTTTGGAGAGACTGGAGGAGATGCGGATGAAGAGACAGGGCGCCGGGACGGACAAGCTTCACAGTGTCTTGGCTGAATGAGCAGGTCTCGGACACCTCGGTCTCCTTAGACACATCCTCCCTCATCCATGCGGACTGGACACTGGTCGAGAGTTGGTGGGCGGCCGAGGGTGGAGTCGGCTCTCTTGGTTGCTTTGTTGGGTCTGCTCCTGTCTCTGGCCATGCTCCCCCCTCACCCCAGCAGACGATGGCGTGGAACACTGCAGAGGCCACCACAGTCTGTATATGTTTTGGGTTTGTTTTTTGCTGTTGTTTTACTTTTGTAGCTGTATGTAGAAATGGCTGGTTGTATCAGCTCTGCTCTTTTTGATGTCTTTATTGTCCTTTGATGTTTGATGTTTCCCTCACACACATGTTTATGTGTGCTATGGCTATGAGTTTTTTCACCCTTGGCCTCAGTCTGGACCCCCTCTCCAGGGAACCAGGCTTAGATTGAATCATTTTTTTCTCACCCCCACCCTATTTACCTGTTTCTCACCTTTTTGTGGTAAGGGGCGCCGGAAGTTGGCAGACCCGTCAACGATCCTGTTCTGTCTCCCTGTACTGTTTGTCTGATCTTGAATGGGATTGTGCTGAAAATCCCAATTTCCCCCTCGGGGATTATTCAAGTATTTCTGATTCTGATTCTGTTTCTGACTAGCCCGGATGGTTGAGGAAAATAATGAGAAAAACAAATACAGTTGCATAGTTTATGGCCAGGGAACAGTTTGGTACACATATATTCAGTGGCAGAGACAGTACAGTACCTTTTGACCCATCACACGACGAATGAACTCCAAAGTTTTAAAAGTGATGCAACTTTGGAACAAGCTTTCAATCACCCCCAAAGACTTCATCCAACCCCTCCCACGGGAGCGCCATGTAGGATTGTGATGGCTTACGGTGATGTGTTGGGAGCTGCACAGCACTCCCAGGGTGAGGCCCGGCTGACATTGGACAACTTTATAAGAATACTCTACATTTCTCTTGACGCTCCAGGATGATAAAGCTGAAGGGTCAGTTCTCTTCAGAATCTCCGGTGTGCTGAATTGGAAATGTGCTTGGTTTATTTTATTTTTTTTGTCTGCCTGCAGTCATAAAGCTGTGCAAGAAATACACAAATCTGATATTGAAAATATCAATACATGGTGAACAGTTTTATCCTTCCAGCTACGTGAGAACGGTTTGAGGAATATCCTTCTCGGTTTCTGATGAAGACCTCTGATCAAAGCAACAAGTATTATCTTGGGCAAATACTCAAGCCGAGCTCTCGCACCCAGTAGACCAGGGCTATTCAACAGTTTCAAGAGCCCAAGAGCTCAGGGGCCGGACATGGAAATGTAGATGTTTCGTCAGAAAGTTTAAACACATCAGCTTTCACACTGCACTGTCACTCAATCAATCAATCAGTATTGAAAGCAGCGCTAAAATCAAGTAGCAGCAACATGGATGACGCATCAGCATCCATAGTTAGCAATAGACCAGGGGTCGGCAACCCGCGGCTCCGGGGCCGCATGCGGCTCTTTGATCACTCTGATGCGGCTCAGCAGCTTACTCGCCGAACCCCCCGATTTTCCCGTGAGACTTCCGGAATTCAGTGACTCTCGCAGAAAACTCCCGGGATTAATATTCACCGATTTTCACCCTTACATCTATAATAAGGGCGTGCCATGATGGTACAACATTAGACGCCCTCTGCAATCTGTATTAATAGTGTGCCAGCCCAACCACTTGTTATACAGTATGCATCTTCTGCTTGCACACGTATGTGACAGCAATGCATACTTGGTCAACAGCCACACAGGTTACACTGACGGTGAAGATATAAAACAACTTTAACACTCTTACTAATAATGCGCCACACTGTGAACCCACACCAAACAAGAATGACAAACACATTTCGGGAGAACATCTGCACCGTAACACAACATAAACACAACAGGACAAATACCCAGAATCCCATGCAGCCCTAACTCTTCCGGGCTACATTATACACCCCTGCTACCACCAAACCCCGTCCCCACCCCAACCCTGCTCCCTCACACATCAACCCTCCCCCTCTCTGTGCGTCAGTTGAGGTGGGCGGGGTTTGGTAGCGGGGGTGTATAATGTATCCCGGAAGAGTTAGGGCTGCATGGGATTCTGGGTATGTGTTCTGTTGTGTTTAGGTTGTGTTACGGTGCAGATGTTCTCCCGAAATGTGTTTGTCATTCTTGTTTGGTGTGGGTTCACAGTGTGGCGCATTATTAGTAAGAGTGTTAAAGTTTTTTTTATACCGCCACCGTCAGTGTAACCTGTGTGGTTGTTGACCAAGTATGCCTTGCTGTCACTTACGTGAGCAAGCGGAAGCCCACACAACGTGTGGCTGATCAGGCACGCTGGTTGTAGTGGGTGCTATATGCTGTACCATCTCGGCACGCATGACACTGATAATCGCCATTCATATAAAACCCGGGTGCCGCATCAGCATTCAAATTCCTAATTAAGGTGTGGGCAGCGTATCTGAGACCCTTGGTTTATACATAGCACAAAGCAAAAAAACAACAACTTTGTATGCAGTGTTATTTCATTTTAAATTTCAAAAAAAATTTGCAGCTCCCATTGTTTTCTATAATTTGTGAAACTGATCAAAGTGGCTCTTTGACTGGTAAAGGTTGCCGACCCCTGCAATAGACCATTAGTCATTTTTGCCAGGGCTGTCTCCGTAGAGTGATTTGCCCTGAAACCGGACTGAAAGGGTAGGTTTGTTCAACCATTTTTTGGTTGCTTAGTTGCAACCATTTTTTCAAGGATTTTCGAGATAAAGGGAAGGTGGTACACCGGCCGGTAGTTTACCACGAGGTCAGGATCGAGGTTACGTCTGTATGACTATACAAACATAAAATAAACATTACAAAAGTCTAACGTCTATTGTGTTTTACATGAATAATGTGGTTTTATCAAGCCTCTTTGGATAATGTTTGGCGGGCCAAATGAAAAGCTTTGGCTTTGGTTGAATTGGCCAGCCGTAGATCTGAGGTGGGAAACATTTTTATCCATGGTAACAGTTAGAGATGCTACCTCAGTAGAAGCATTTAAGTCCCATCTTAAAACTCATTTGGATACTCTAGCCTTTAAATAGACCCCCTTTTAGACCAGTTGATCTGCCGTTTCTTTTCTTTTCTGCTCTGCCCCCCTCTCCCTTGTGGAAGGGGGGGGCACAGGTCCGGTTGTAATGGATGAAGTGCTGGCTGTCCTGAGTCGGGACCCGGGGGGGACCGCTGGCCTGTGCATCGGTTGGGGACATCTCTGCGCTGCTGACCCGTCTCCGCTCGGGATGGTCTCCTGCTGGCCCCACTATAGACTGGACTCTTACTATTATGTTAGATCCACTATGGACTTGACTTTCACAATATTATGCTAGACCCACTCGACGTCCATTGCATCTGGTCTCCCCTCTCCAAGGTTTCTCATAGTCATTCACATTGACATCCCACTGGGTTGTGAGTTTTTCCTTGCCCTTATGTGGGTTCTGAACTGAGGATGTCGATGACCTTTGAGACACTTGTGATTTAGGGCTATATAAATAAACATTGATTGGTTGATTGATTGATGTTCCAACACGCAGAAGTGGCACAAATTATTAATTTGCTGCCAATGGAACTGGTGCTTTACAGAGAGTAAATGGCACAATGAAAAAGGAGGATTACCTCCAAATTCTTCAGGACAACCTAAAATCATCAAACCGGAGGTTGGGTCTTGGGCGCAGTTGGGTGTTCCAACAGGACAATGACCCCAAAACACAGGTCAAAAGTGGCAAAGGAAGGCTAAATCAATTAAGGTTTTAGAATGGCCTTCCCAATGTCCTGACTTAAACATGTGGACAATACTGAAGAAACAAGTCCATGTGAGAAAACCAACAAATTTAGCTGAACTGCACCAATTTTGTCAAGTTCAAATTCATCTAGAAGCTTGTGGATGGCTACCAAAAGCGCCTTATTGTAGTGAAACTTGCCAAGGGACATGTAACCAAATAATAACATTGCTGTATGTATACTTTCGGTCACATTTTCAGTAGACCCATAATACATTTATAAAAGAACCAAACTTCATGAATATTTTTTTTGTGACCAACAAGTATGTGCTCCAATCACTCTATCACAAAAAAAATAAGAGTTGTAGAAATGATTGGAAACTCAAGACAGCCATGACATTATGTCCTTCACAAAGTTTGTAAACTTTTGACCACGACTGTATACCATTGACGTTTAAGGTAAACATGGAGTCTCTCCTCCAGGATAGAGCTATCACTTTTGCATTCCAAAATCCCAATTAGGGCCTCTTTCCTGCATATCAGAACCTTTCAAAGCATCGATGCAATGTGTGTTTGTTAAAAAGAACCTTCCATCTCCTTAACAGCCGAAAACGACGCTGACATCGGCGATGATTCTAATTGGTGGACTTTTGTTTGACGTTACGCCGTCAGAGGAAGAAGCGCTCCAATATTTAGCATGTCTCTGTCTCTGAGCGAGCTCGAGGAAAAGGCGTTTTTATTTTCTCCCCCTCTCTCTTTCCCCCAGCAGCATGACAGACCGAGAGAAGCAGAGGATAAAGAGGCTAATCATGTCAGCGTCGAGCTTTCTTCTCTCTCCGGAGAACACAGCACTTTTGTATTCCGGGCCCTGGCGTTTAAATGGAAAGATGAGTCGTGGGCCCGCTGAGCTACATTTCACCGCGGTGTGTTCGCCCCGGGAGAAAAGCAGACAATTTATTTTTTTTGTAAGGCATGTTGCTAATGTGCTGCATGTGTTTATCTCATCTAATGACCTTAAGAGTGCGGATAATGCCGGCATACTAATCGCTATAGTGTGTGCTGATGTGCTGCTTTGCATTCAAATGGCCAGTCAGGCGCAACGTATATGAAGGCGGCGGGTGGATTAGCATGTGATTAAAATGTCATGTGAGTGCCATTCCCTTCATGTGGATTGCAAACGCATGACAGCATATACTGTATAATAATAGCACATAACATGTTTTCCATTCATGTTTTGTTGAATTTTTATTATGGGATTTCCCTTTCAAGATTGATCCGATTGAGTTCCAATTCTATACTTTGACAATAGATTATGTAAGTGTGTTTTATAGCAGTGGTCCCCAACCACTTTTCGATTTTCCGGGAGACTCCCGAAATTCAGTACCTCTCCCGAAAACCTCCCGGGACAAATTTTCTCCTGAAAATCTCCCAAAATTTAGGCGGAGCTGGAGGCCACGCCCCCTCCAGGTTTATTGTTAGGCAGTTTCATTAACGTCCTCCCAGCACGGCAACAACACACAACAACAGCAGTCACGTTTTCGTCTACCGTAAAGCAGTTCGTCTGCCGTAAACAGCAATGTTGTGACACTCTTAAACAGGACAACACTGCCATCTAGTGTACATGCATATGTGACATTAACATCTAGGGCTTTTAGAGAGTGCAGTGCACAACTGCGCACACAACAAGGGGACGAAGCAGAATGCATCATCAGAGAGGGTGTTCAGCATGGTTAGAAAAATTGTGACAGAGAATAGAACAAGGATGGACAATTCAAACCTTAACTCAACAATGAGTAGATGAGTGTTATGTGTGTGTAAATGTGTAAATAAATGAACACTGAAATTCAAGTATTTATTTTATATATATATATATATATATATATATATATATATATATATATATATATATATATATATATATATATATGTATATATATATATATATATAGCTAGAATTCACTGAAAGTCAAGTAGTCAAGTATTTCTTATATATATATATATATATATATATATATATATATATATATATATATATATATGAAATACTTGACTTGGGGAATTCTAGCTGTAAATATACTCCTCCCCTCTTAACCACGCCCCCCAACCACGCCCCCCGACCACGCCCAACCGCCACCCCCACCCCCTACCTCCCGAAATCGGAGGTCTCAAGGTTGGCAAGTATGCCGCGGACCGATTGGTACTGGGCCGCACAAGAAAAAAAAAATAAATAATAATAATAATTATATACACTATATATCAATGTATATCAATACAGTCTGCAGGGATACAGTCCGTAAGCACACATGATTGTATTTCTTTATTAAAAAAATAAAAAAACATAAAATAAAATAAAATAAAAAATATTTCTTTATTAAAAAAATAAAAATAAAGTAAAAAAAAATAAAATAAAAATCACCCCCCCCCCCTCGGTTCGCGGGACAAATTTTCAAGCGTTGACCGGTCCGCAGCTACAAAAAGAGGACCACTGTTTTATAGCAAATACAAACCCCAAAACCAGTGAAGTTGGCACGTTGTGTAAATGGTAAACATACATGCCAACCTTGGGACCGCCGATTTCGGGAGGTGAGGGAGGCGTGGTTGGGGCGTGGTTAAGAGGGGAGGAGTATATTGACAGCTAGAATTCACCAAGTCAAGCATTTCATACATACCGAAATTTTCGCACTATAAGGCGCACCGGATTATAAGGCGCACCTTCAATGAATGGCCTATTTTAAAACTGTGTTCATATATAAGGCGCACCGCATTATAAGGCTCACCACATTATAAGGCGCATGGAATAGAAGCTACAGTAGAGGCTGGGGTTACGTTATGCATCCCGTAGTTGCGAGACCCGTTGTGGCTCAATATTGGTCCATATATAAGGCGCACCGTATTATAAGGCGCACTGTCAGCTTTTCAGAAAATTGTGAGGTTTTTAGGTGCGCCTTATAGTGCGGAAAATACGGTGTATATATATATATATATATATATATATATATATATCCTGAAAATATGCAAACAAAACTGTGTTTAGATAATTGATACTTCAAACTTGCATAAATAAATCTTAAGGAATATAACATAACTTGGCTTCTGAGAGCTTCAAAATGGAATAAATAAAATGCTGAAGTTGTTGATAAACGAGCAATTATTTTAGTAATTAAATATGGTCATTTTAAATGAATTATTCTGATCATTTTAAATTAATTATTTCAAATATGTTTATTTTAATGTATAATTATACAAGGCTGGACGTAAAAAGGAGTCAGAAAAAATACAAATAAAAGACAATTAATTTTGATGTTTTTAGCAAAATATAGTAAAAATGTATTTAGTTTTTTAAAATTTTGATGAATAAATATATGTATTTTTAAGTAAGATAAACATAATAATACAATTTATCTCTAGTCTGGATGATTTAGTTCTTGTCACACTGCTCCAGCACCCCCCGCAACCCCAAAAGGGGCAAGCGGTAGAAAATGGATGGCTGGATGGATGTAGAAAGGGCTGGTTGCATCATCTCTGCTCTTTTAATGTATTTAATGTCCTTTGTGTTCTTTGATGTTTCCCTCTTACACACATGCGTATGTGAGTTAGAATAATTAAGTATATATATTATCACACAACTTTAGTATGCTTAAAGTCCGTTGCTATAGTTATTAGCTATTGTGCTCAAGTTAGACTTTTCTATCTGTACAAGGACGAAACTTCTTGTCTGAGGGGTGGCCTCAGCCGCAGATGTTATCCTCGTTTTAGCCCGCTAACAGCCGAGGACTTCAAGGACCTCAACGAAGATAAGACGACAGCACGCAGACGAAGCGGAGACAAGGCGAAATCACAAGGCCCAGCACATTCCGTCACGTATTGTGCGTCCTGGACCTGCTTTGCATGATATATGTGACCACTCCTTTTAGAGGCGGCCTCAGTGATGTTGACTGTGGAACTCCTGAATAAATAGAGGTACCTTAGAGCAGTGGTTCTCAACCTTTTTTCAGTGATGTACCCCCTGTGAAAATGTTTTTAATTCAAGTACCCCCTAAACAGAGCAAAGCATTTTTGGTTGAAAAAAAGAGATAAAGAAGTAAAAATACAGCTCTATGTCATCAGTTTCTGATTTATTAAATTGTATAACAGTGCAAAATATTGCTCATTTGTTGTGGTCTTTCTTGAACTATTTGGAAAAAAAGATATAAAAATAACTAAGAACTTGTTAAAAAATAAACAAGTGATTCAATTATAAATAAAGATTTCTACACATAGAAGTAATCATCAGCTTGAAGTGCCCTCTTTGGGGATTGTAATAGAGATCCATCTGGATTCATGAACTTAATTGTAAACATTTCTTCACAAAAAAAGAAATCTTTAACATCAATATTTATGGAACACTGAATATTGCATTGATGCATTTCTTTTCGCAGTTCTTTTTGACAGTCATTTAAAAAAAATCTCACGTACCCCTTGGCATACCTTCAAGTACCCCCAGGGGTACGCGTACCCCCATTTGAGAACCACTGCTTTAGAGCGTCGGGCGAGACTGTGACTAAGTGTGCAGCTCCATGCGTTCTCCCCATGAGCTAAATTGAACTCTGTCTCTGCATGATTCCGTGCTTCTTGTCTGTTTAATAGATGTCATCAGTGTTTGAACCTGACAATGTGTGATATGGTTATGAGTTTATTTCCACCCTTGGCCTCAGTCTGGAGCCCCTCTCCAGGATCCCCCCCTCCCCAGCGTTTACCTGTTTCCTCACCTTTTTTGTAAGGGGCACCGGAAGTTGGCAGACCCGTCAGCGATCCTGTTCTGTCTGATCTTAAATCTTAATTCCTCCCTCGGGGATTATTAAAGTATTGCCGATTCTGATTCTGATTCAAATGTTCTAATAATTTCTTTCACCTGTGCCAGTCGTTCCTTTACAACGCCACGCTTCAAATATTGCATCTTCATCCCTGATTGGTCATGTATTATTCATGAATTTTGGCAACACAATAAGCAGTTTGTAGAATTCGGCTGGGCGATCATTGGCATTCTTTAAGTGGTCCGGCTTCTCATTGAGTGGGAGACACATACGGGTGGGGTAGTCCATCATGCTTCCCCCCGCTTTTCTGCGAAAAAAGCTCCGACATGTCTCCCAGGAGGGCCGCCAAACAGCCTTGTGCTCTCTGTACACAACTTAATGGCTGCTGTCACGGCACAACTCATCCATAGCACTCTCAGCAGCAACCCAATTACCAGTTTTGGGGAGAGGAAATTTACGATATACATGTTGTATTTTATACAATGAAAATCCCTTTAAGCACTCAAAGCAATAGTCGTGAGAATAAAACGTGTCTCCCTCACTTGCAACTTGCTCAAAGTTACTTTTTTCAAACGTGAACAAAAACAAAAACACCGAGCTAATGTTGCCATTAGTGCAGTGGTTCTCTAACTTTTTTGTTGTCCCGATACCAACATGTAACTTTTTGATAAATTTCTAAATAAAGGAGAAAAAAACATGGACATCGGGGGCGGTACCTCTGGATTGGCAGACCGGGGTGGTGGTTCCTCTCTTCAAGAAGGGGAACCGGAGGGTGTGTTCCAACTATCGTGGGATCACACTCCTCAGCCTTCCCGGTATGGTCTATTCAGGTGTACTGGAGAGGAGGCTACGCCGGATAGTCGAACCTCGGATTCAGGAGGAACAGTGTGGTTTTATCCTGGTCGTGGAACTGTGGACCAGCTTTATACTCTCGGCAGGGTCCTTTAGGGTGCATGGGAGTTTGCCCAACCAGTCTACATGTGTTTTGTGGACTTAGAGAAGGCATTCGACCGTGTCCCTTGGGAAGTCCTGTGGGGAGTGCTCAGAGAGTATGGGGTAACAGACTGTCTTATTGTGGCAGTTCGCTCCCTGTGTGATCAGTGTCAGAGCTTGGTCCGCATTGCCGGCAGTAAGTCGGACACGTTTCCAGTGAGGGTTTGACTCCGCCAAGGCTGCCCTTTGTCACCGATTCTGTTCATAACCTTTATGGACAGAATTTCTAGGCGCAGTCAGGGCGTTGAGGGGATCTGGTTTGGTGGCTGCAGGATTAGGTCTCTGCTATTTGCAGATGATGTGGTCCTGATGGCTTCCTCTGGCCAAGATCTTCAGCTCTCGCTGGATCGGTTCGCAGCCGAGTGTGAAGCGACTGGGATGGGAATCAGCACCTCCAAGTCCGAGTCCATGGTTCTCTCCCGGAAAAGGGTGGAGTGCCATCTCCGGGAAGGAGATCTTGCCCCAAGTGGAGGAGTTCAAGTACCTCGGAGTCTTGTTCACGAGTGAGGGAAGAGTGGATCGTGAGATCGACAGGCGGATCGGTGCGGCGTCTTCAGTAATGCGGATGCTGTACCGATCCGTTGTGGTGAAGAAGGAGCTGAGCCGGAAGGCAAAGCTCTCGATTTACCGGTCGATCTACGTTCCCATCCTCACCTATGGTCATGAGCTTTGGGTCATGACCGAAAGGACAAGATCACGGGTACAAGCGGCCGAAATGAGTTTCCTCCGCCGGGGCTCTCCCTTAGAGATAGGGTGAGAAACTCTGTCATCCGGGGGGAGCTCGAAGTCAAGCCACTGCTCCTCCACATGGAGAGGAGCCAGATGAGGTGGTTCGGGTCATCAGGTCAGGATGCCACCCGAACGCCTCCCTAGGAAGGTGTTTCGGGCACGCCCGACCGGTAGGAGGCCACGGGGAAGACCCAGGACACGCTGGGAAGACTATCTCTCCCGGCTGGCCTGGGAACGCCTCGGGATCCCCCGGGAGGAGCTGGACGAAGGGGCTGGGGAGAGGACAGTCTGGGCTTCCCTGCTTAGGCTGCTGCCCTCGCGACCCGACCTCGGATAAGCGGAAGAAGATGGATGGATGGATGGATGGAGAAAAAAACATACGTGACAAAAAACTGGCTAATAAAGCCCTCAGGTAATCATTAGCAGCAGGTGAAAAACGTAATCATTAATCACCTGAGAAGCTGAGAAGCAAGGGTGACACTAGTGCCTGAACACAAACGCACACAGGAAACACATCTAAAATGGGAGCGCTCAACAGGAAACAAACCCGAAAACCAAACAAGACACGACCTGACTTGACAACCTTGTTGTTACGATATAATATACAATAATAATATTCAATGAAAGCTAACAGTAGCTATCCAAAACTCGTGATAATCCGCTACTCTTTTCCTACAATTTGAACACCTATAAAACGGTGCAATTGGTTTATAGATTTCAGTTAAAAAAACCACCATCCACTTTAGCCCCCCCCCCTGTGGTTGTCACGTTGTGTCATTGCTGGTTTTACGAGCAGAGGAGCATGTTCGGCAGCGCACAGTCACAGAGTACTTACAAGCAGACACAGTGTGTAGACAGAAAGGGAAGAACGGACCTATTTCGGCTTAAAAACTAACAATAAAGGTGAAGTTATAACACTGAAACGCCCTCAGGACGAGATACTTTAAGACATGGTGTTAGAATAATTGTATCTAAGTTATCACAAAACTTCGTGTTGAAATGACTTCCCGGCGAGAAGACAAAAGCTGTCTTTGAACCTACCAAGAAGAAGGCTTGTAAAACTCCACTGTGTCGGATGGGAAGCAACATGAAGGTGTTCTGTTTCTTTAATGTATTGTAATCAACAGAAATGTATTGTTTTGACCCGAGAACTTCAAAGCAGAGAGAAAGCAGGATCTGCCCAAGTTCCAGGCACCTCTTCTTTGAACTGTTTTACGACCTCTTCTTTGAACTGTTTGTAATCAAAGGCGATGGCTGTTTACGACCCCCTGTCCCTTAGAAACAGCTGTTGCCATGTAATCAGGGAAAGTTCAAATATAAGAGGAGACGTACAATCTTTCGCCAGAGCGTGTTGGAGCACTGTGCAAGGGTACAGTGTCTACGCCTTTCTCCTCATTGAGCCAAATTTAATTCTGTCTCTGTTTAATTCCTTGCTTCTTTGTCTTGTTTAATAGTGTTTGAACCTGATACATGGCTAACAAGGTAGCGGCTAACGTCCATCCGCCGTCGGCGGTATTTTAGCTACTTCTAAATCACTAATCCTGGTCTCCATGGCGACAAATAAAGTAAATTTCTTACAAGTATCATCCCTGCAGGTTTAGGAATTGCTAAACATGCTTCACTACACACCGTAGCTCACCGGCGTCAAAATGTAAACAAACACCATTGGTGGATCTACACTTAACATCCACTGTAATGATACCAGGTACAGACACGTATCTAGTTGATACTACTATGATTACATCGATATTTTTTGGCAACACATCTTCTTTCGTTTTTTTTTTAATGTATATTATGTTTATAAACTCAGCAATATGTCCCTGGACACATGAGGACTCTGAATATGACCAATGTATAATCCTGTAACTACTTGGTATCGGATTGATACCTAAATTTGTGGTATCATCCAAAACTAATGTATAGCATCCAAACAGAAGAATAAGTGATTATTACATTTTAACAGAAGTGTAGATATAACATGTTAAAAGAGAAAGCAAGCAGATATTAACAGTAAATGAACAAGTAGATTAATAATACATTTTCTACCACTTAACCTTAATAATGTTGACAAAATAATAGAATGATAAATGACACAATATGTTACTGCATATATCAGCAGCTAAATTAGGAGCCTTTGTTTTTTTACTTACTACTAAAAGACAAGTTGTCTTTAAGCACTTAACTGCAATAAGAAACATATGTTTATTGTACCCTAAGATTCTTTGTTAAAATAAAGCCAATAATGCCATTTGTTTGTGATCCCCTTTATTTAGAAAATTACTGTTGCGTCGACCAGCTCTTCCTCCCAGGGAATCTAAGTTACTGGTCAATCCCAAGTTCTTTCGATGACATATATGCTGAGTAACAAGGACAATCAAGACAGAATAGGAATATTATCAAGTTTTACTGAAATTTCAGGAGAACCCCTTAGACCAGTGGTTCTTAACCTTGTTGGAGGTACCGAACCCCACCAGTTTCATATGCGCATTCACTGAACCCTTCTTTAGTGAAAAATAAATTATTATTTTTTTTTTTTCAAATTCAAGACAAAGTTATGTTTTTGGTAACACTTTAGTATGGGGAACATATTCTAAGTAACAAAGACTTAATTTAGAGTGGTTTGGACACTAGGGGAACATATTCTAAGTAACAAAGACTTATTCTAATTTACAGTTATTTGGTTAGGGTTAGGGTTAGAGGGTTAGGGTTATAATAAGCCCATGCCCCATTAATAAGTACTTAATAATGACTAGTTAAGAGCCAATATGTTACTAATTTGCATGTTAATAAACAACTAATTAATGGTGAATATGTTCCCCATACTAAAGTGTTACCATGTTTTTTTACTGGTGCACAAAATGAACCGTGCATGAACATCACCTTGTTCAAAGAACAAAACCAACACAGTGCATAAACTCACAACAAATTACACACCTGCAAATCAGTCTGACTTCTGCTGTTGCCGTATCCGTAATACGCCGATAGGGAGAAGTTTTTATTGACACGATGACTCACCGAACCCCTAGGGTTCCATCGAACCCAGGTTAAGAACCACTGACCTAGACCAATACATTCATACCGGCTTCCTAAGTTGTTCTAACACTCAAACGGAAGAGCCCACTTCTTGCACACAAAGAAAGCCCCCACCTCTCCCTCTCGCAACACTGATAAGGAAGAATTGGGGGTTGTATTCACATTCAGATGGTTTAAGACACTAAACAGACCTATGGAGACAAGAGAAACTGGTAGAATATACAAAAGAAAAGTACTAGATCCTCCAAACATGGCTATGAATAGAGAAATAACTCTTTCTCCACAGTACCGAAAAGTACCAAAAAGTATTGAAATAATTTTAGTACCAGTACCGGTACCAAAATATTGGTATCGTTACAACACCAATTCAGCGTTATAGTGAGTTGTATTTTGCATGCATTTATTCTTGCTGTATTTATCCTGCACAAGTGGAAAGCCGGTCCCTGACAATAATGTCGACATTGCTGTGGGGCAGAAAAGGTTGGGGGCCCCTGGCCTAGGGGACGTGGTGCTCACCGACCGCACGGCGCACACACAGTCTCTCCAGGAGTGGTCTAATGAGCTGCTCTCCCAGCCCCAATGAAACTGCAGGTGATGGCTTTGTTACTTCCTCCTGAAGGGTTGGCTCCGGCAACTTTGAAAGCAGACACAATTTCCTCTGCAAAAAAAAAAAAGAAAAAAAAAAGGCACTCTCCAAACCAGGTCGAAGCCAATCTAACGAGTGGCTCCCTTAGCTCCACCAAAGGTTGCATCATCCAATATGTGCAGTTCCACCTTGTTATACTGGCTCTTTTTTTGCCATGAAGCTGCATGGGTGTAATATTCCCCTTCCTGCAGGTTTTGGACCAATTTTTTTGCCCATCAAAAAAGATTAGAATAAGACATAATGATGAATATCGAGAACTAAAAACCCTTTATTTACTAAATCAACGATCTTGCTGCATTTCCAAACAGTTCAAATGATGCACAAAGCAAAGTATAACCCGAACAATTGAGCTGAAAACATTTGTATGCACGCACAACACTTAAAAGCTTTACCGTATCAGTATGTGGAAACTCAAAGTGTTTAAAAAGTACAAAGAAGAGGAATACTGATAAAAGTATTGAACCTTATTGATGATTGGAACGATGTCCCTCTCCATGTGAGACAGGCCCCTTCTTTGGCTATTTTTAAGACCCTTCTTTATTCACTGGCTTTTAACCCAGCATGAGACTTTGAACTGTTTTTAGCTTTTAACTTTTTGAACTGTTTTTAACTTTTAAACTGTTTTTTATCCAACAAACTGTTC